>NC_133473.1:16190772-16313719 GCF_025370935.1 Choristoneura fumiferana
GTCCCATCCACAGGCGCACTTGATTTAAGGTTACATATTATTCGTTTCACTTCTATAATGTCCGCAGGGAGCATGACCATGGAACTTGAAGAACAATTCGAAATTTTCATAGTTTTAGCTCTTTGGTCTTCGGAAATTTGAGTTTTGTTGATAATTTCAGTGCTAATTTTTGCCTATATTTGTAAAATACTTGTTTACATAGTTTAAGGATTCTATAGGGTTTTTGTTTTCATGTTTAGTAGATGCGTTGAATTATCCGAATTGGCATCAAGATTGCAGATGTCCTTAATTAACGCCCATTGCATTTCAAGTTATTAGCATTTTTTTTTATTTGAGATCTTGATAGGCCCTTTAAGTTTTATTAAGAATGCTGTTACAAGTGTTACGATATCTACGATAAGTGATTTTATTACATTGTTTTCAGGATTTTTTTCTCAACCTTATGTGTAGATTATCCCTATTCTTCATGCATCTAATCAACCCTGGAGTGATCCACGGTTTAATATTATGCTTTCGGTGTGAAACCATTACATATTTAGTACATTTATTTAAGGAGTGGGTGACATGCGAAAGAAAAATATCAGTTGCACTGTTTACATCTGTGTCCATTAACAATCCTGTCCAGTTGACCAGCTCAAGATCTCTGATGGCAGCCGTATAATCAATTTTTTTAACTTTGCGTAAGTTTTTTGTCTGTGGCATGTGGTGGTTAGAGACTGAAATCATCACACAAGAGTGATCTGTCATTGTAGAGTGACATACAATAGTTGTTACTGGAAGTTTGGTTTTGATCAGACAATGATCAAGACAATTAAAGTCTTGTAGGTATATATGTGCTGGTAAAAATTCCATTAAGCGCTAGCATATCTAGATACTCAGATGATCGTGCATCTTGATTTCCCTCCTTAATATCAATATTCATATCTCCCAAAATGATGATGTTTTTGAATAGTTTATGTTTAAACCAAGACTTGATTCAGGCCCCTTAAGAAGATGTCTATATTTCTAAACGAAGGGGTCGGTAGACAGAAATAATCGCATATTCTAGTCCTAGGGTGCTTATAAGACAGTAAGCTTCAAAATATTCAGTAGGTTCTGTAGTTTCTAACATTACATTGTTCTTTACATATATTACTATTCCGTCGTTCTGATTGATATTTAGAGTAGTAGCAAAAGACTTATAGTTTTGTAATTTAGGTAGCTTTAAATTACTGGATAACCAGCATTCTGTTAGTATGATAACCTCATAATTAATATCCAATCGCTCCAAGAGCACTTGTAGTTCATCAAAGTTTCTATTTAAGCTTCTAATGTTTAATGTAAATATTTTCAGGGTATTTTAGATTGTATGAAGACACTTTTGCATTGCTCGGGAACATTCAGAGCCATTGAATTTCCGATATTGACGCTTTTGTCAATATCGTTAGAAATTATTTCTATATCAGACATAACCTCTCTGTATTATTAAGGATATTTTGAATGTTATGAGTATTTGACAATGCACCAGTATCCAGAGCATCATGCAGTTCATAATTAAATAGCTTGTTGTGAGTGTGTAAAAGGTATGTAATGTAGTGTATAATGTTGTGTGTAATGTGTGTCTAATTTTGTGTACCTATGGATAGTGTTTTCTCTTTTAGTGTGTGCATCTACCAAGTAAGCAATAATAATATAAGTGGAAACATTAATTTATACACCAGTAGCCAACGAAAGTCACAATGCAGCCGTGGGTGTTCCTTCATAGCTTCCACTTGTTGAATGGATTTTATTTCGATGACGGGGGTACCATCTGCAAGTTTCACAAAGACGCGTCCCATCGATGTCCAGCAGTGTTTGTATCCATGCCCCTTACGCAGGCTACGCGCAAGAAAATGCAGTTTTCTACCTGCTGGTGTAAGCGATTCTCCAATGAATAATGGGCGTTTTTCTCCTGGCATGTCAAGGCATTCTGTATTCAATTTGTTGTCTTTGTGAGCCACATTGTACATTTTTAGGGCTTTCAAAACTGCCGAGCTGGTTCGAGTATTCGGGTAATCCACAATAATAACTTTATTTTGACTTGCTTTGATTCGCTTGACCTGTTTAATCTGTTCGGTAGGGACCGAAATATCCAAAGTATTATGTATCTTGTCTAGGACTTCGAATAAGTTTTCGTTCTCAGTTTCTGGCACGTTTCTAATTTCTAATGTAGTAGCTCGCTGATTTTTTGCATCTCCTCGACTTGTTCTTCGAGCGTGTTGATTTTCAGAAGAGCATCATTGTGGCTCACTGCCAGGCTGTCATATTTTTGTTTCAAGTCTTCATATAGGGTGGTAGTGTGCAGAAGAATTTTTTCGATGTTCGAGTTTGTTTTTATTATCTCTTTATTTTGAGCATGTAGCTCATTTATGGAATCCTGCAGTTTACTAGTCCGACTTTCTTGAGACAGCTTAAAACCATCAAACATATCACCAATCTCTTGCTTGAAAGATATGAAATCGTGCATTTCTGGATTTGTTTTACGTTTCCTGTTTGTAACATTACAAATATCTTCAGTGTGACTGGAAAGTTCCGGCTGAGATGAATATCTGTTGTCAGATGGCGAGTGTATCATCTTGTAGATTGCTCGGTAAATTTTACATATACTGTGCAGGCGTACCTTTTTTGTGTCGTAGCTGATAAGCAAGTCGCACAGCGTATCGCAATCACCACAACTTCACTGTTCAATTTTGAGCTATGCGGCGATGATCTTAGAGTACAATTTTTTTCAGTTATGTATTTAATATTTATGAGCAGTTAGCACGCGATGTACATATCAACCCCAGCGAGGTGCAAGCGACGAATTGTCAGTTATCTTTGTTAAAGTTGTTTTATTTTTTCCTGTAAAGTTGATGTTTTTCGATTACACGTTTATTCGTTTGGGCCATCGATTTGGCCCGCTCTACACATAAAATTACGAGTAGGACCTATTTCTGCATACATTTGAGGTGAGGGCCAGAGTTTTTGCTGCTCTGTATATAATTATAGCATGTTAAAATGTGCTTTTCATTTGACATGGCCTTATTACAAACGCTGATTCAATTCCTGGTATCGAATCCGAATTTTCATTATTTTTAATTATTATTTACAAGGCTTGAGCTAGAAGCAATTTAGCAGCTAGCAGCTTTAACCAGGTCATCCATCCATCTCGTTGGTGGACGTTCTACACGAATAAAAACTATTGTCATGGTAAAAAATAAGGTAAATTTTTCCGTCAAAAGTGCTCTAGCTCAACATATTTTAGCGCGTTTGAAATGTAAACCGCAGCGTTATAGCCACAGATTCCGCCACATCCGTTTAAAATTATCTTCCAAGTTCCAACCACTTGCACTTTACCTGAGTTAGTGTGAGCGGTATCTCCCAAGGGTACCGCGAGGTATCTCGAAGCACGTCAAGTGATGAAACCGATCGAGACGCTATTGCTTCGAATCGTAAGCTTTTGAACATTGTTCTAAAGGTATTTGACTCAGTTCAATAGAGAACTGACAATTAACGTTACTAGAATTAATTTTCAACTGTGCTGCTCTTCAATTTTATGTAGGTACGTAACGTACTATCCTAATGTGTTAAATTTCATGTGATTTTATGATAGGATGGCCTAGTAGTTAAGGCAACAGATTACGAAGCTTGATGCCCTGGGTTCAATCCTTGTTCGGGGCAGATTATTTTTTGTATGAAAAGTACTACATATAGGAATATTATTTATTGCACATCAAATAAATAATTGCCTATCAATTTATTCTTATCATTTATATACTTTTGTACATCAATTAAATTATTTCAATACAAATAAACTAAATGTTTAGCAAAACTAGTACTGCAGATAATTCGAAAATGTACATTAATCTACAATATACAAAAATACTACAATCACATCAAAAATACTGATTGCATGTAGGGGTACATATAATGTTTGTTCTTGATTCTTGATAGTTCAAGCTGTGCTAAGTTTAGAACATTTAAGTTTAAATTGTCCTATGTTATTTATATTTATTACTTACTTTATTTTATACTTAGAAAGTATCTTCTTTGTACCATGTAAAAGAAAGTTTATCAAAGATGTTACCTTTTAATCTGAAAAATATTAATGAAGACTTAGATTTTTATTTATTTATTTATCCAAAGATTATAGACGACTAACAGTTCCTTCCCAAATGCAATAATAATAAAACAAAGTTACTCGTAGATAAATATGTACACTCTGCCAAATATGTAGTTTTATATTAACCGTGTGAATGTGGTTTAAAGCAAAATATACTAGCAGCAAAGTTTACGGTAAGGATAATAGCTCGCTATTGAGAAACATGATATTAAAAGATGTCACAACGAGCGAAGAATCTCTCAGGACGTGAGGGGAGAACGTGAGTGGGAGACAATCTAACGGGCGATTAGTGTGGTCTCCTCGGAGAAGACGCTATCATAAAGTGGGAGCTGGCGTAAGATTTTTATATTGATTTTATAAATTGACGTTATTTTATTGTAAAGGTTATTTTATCAATGTTGTATTGTATTGTATTGTAAAACTCTTTATTGTACATAAAAACACACATAAAATACATGATGTTATGTTGGTACTCAAAATAGGAAAGTGTAGTTTTATGAATATAATATATTAGAGGAATAATAAAACAACGCGCTCACAAAACGACTGAACAAAACACAACACAACTAACTGTTCTCTAAATGCAACGATTATCAATCCAGATCACACTGCCACAAGAAACTAGCTGTAAGAACAAGGACCACCCTGGGCCGGTAACCTGTTAGAAATTATTTTATTAATAATTAGAGGAACCATAAAACAATGCGCTTGTTTCTTTTGACAGAACTGAACCACAGATTATAATATAATAATTATTATTATTAGAGGAAAAATAAAACAGCGCGCTCACAAAACGACTGAACAAAACACAACACAACTAACTGTTCTCTAAATGCTACGATTATCATAATCGTAATAAAATAAACGTAATAAAATAATAATGATAAAGACTCACATAATAATCATATAGACGCATATACGTCGCACTCAGAGCATACGCCTTTTCTCAGAATAGGCTTACGCCGTAGTTCCCGCAGGCTCAGATAGGATTGGGAACTTCACACACCATCGAATTTGTACGCAGTTTTCCTCACGATGTTTTTATTTTACTGTAAAGCTCATGGTAAATAAAAAAAACAGATACGCAAGCCCGAACTTGAACCCGGGTCCTCTGCTTGAGCTACTACAACTTCTGATATAGTCTTTAAAATTGGCGCTAGAAACTGATTTTAAACTTTTAACGTGCGTGGCAATAAGTTCTATAAGAACCAAAATGTGTAGTGTAGAAAGCTAACTGTTAAAGTGCCGGAAGTTTTTATCACATTTAGTTTGAATATCTTACGTATAACAACATAACATGTGCTTACACTAGCTTAGTGTGAAACTAAGTTCTTTTCCAGTGTACGTGTTGTCTTTCCCGTTTTTAAGAGGTTAATTAGCTAACTCGCTGCAAACTGGAGCGTTGCCTCGCGAACCTGTATTCTTCAGAAAACCAACTTTGTGCACTTAAACCTTACTTTGCGGGTGTAATTTTAAACGTCTCACCGCCACTGTGATTAAAAAGTTTTCTTTAGAATATCTCATTTTGTCAAGCGCTTTAACTTATTTACCTTTAAGCTTTTGTTTGGAAGCTTCGCGTAGTAAAACGGAAAGTATCTTAGTTTATAGTTAAGTGAGATGGTAGAGTAATAAAGTATAATGACTAACTAACCGTTGTGATAAGGTTTTAAAAGCGCTACAGATAACTGTTTGAGTGTTTCAAGTACTTAAGTTATAAATGGTTTCATCGTTTTCTAATAAAGAACATATAAAAATTTACTTCTTTACATGAACAGGTAACTATTTGTTTGAGATTAAGACTTAAAAAGAAGGATTTAAACCGGCTTAAGCTTCTCAAAACTAATATCAAAATTCTTGGATATATGTACCTTGTATTATATTGTATTGTACCTTGCTTATTACAGTACGGTGGTGATACTGATGGAACCAAACGAATAAAATATTCTGATTCTGATTCAAATCAATATTTCTCTTTCTTTTTTTCTTTCAAAGTTTAATACATTATAGTACGATCAGCTCCTGGTCCATACCATGTTAAAAACCCATGAAACACGTGTAGGGGCCGCTTGGCCCGGTCACGGCGCGGCCATCGCGTAATTTTGACAAGCTGGGGGGCTACTATGAAATTCAAAAATCGAAGTTCGTATCGTACCGTCCCTCTTACTCTCGTATTAAATAATATAAGCTCAGCGGGACGGCAAGATATGAAGTTCGAATTCTGCACTTCGGAGTACAGGGCTTGCGCCGGCGGCTCTAATCGTCGTCATTACTGAACATCCACTGACTCACGACCCCACATTCTTGGAAACATAACCACACCGTTTTTCCATATTTGTGCAAGATGTTGAAATAATTATAAAGTAAGAAACTCGGAATCCTGTGGTATAAAAGTTTGCCTTATTTAAGAGCGTTTATTCCTGCTGTGCTGGCAACGTTGCATGTTTGTTTGTTTTTCTTGATTATTCCATAAAAATTGAATGAAAATTAATAATGTTGTCTGATAGAACACTTCTTAATATATAAGTTAATGTGTCTACTCCAATAATTATTCGTGATAGACTCTTTATATTCCTTAAAAACGAATTAATGTTTAACACCGGTTTTTAAAGAAAATAAAAGTCTATCACGAATAATTATTGGAGTAGACACATTAACTTATATATTAAGAAGTGTTCTATCAGAAAACATTTTTAATTTTCATTCAATTTTTATGGAAAAATCGAGAAAACTAACAAAAATGCAACGTTGCCAGCTCAGCAGGAATAAACGCTCTTAAGTGCTGTGCGTTATTCAAATCACGTTACATTGTGGTGACGCTAGACTCAAAAGTTAAATACAAGCTATTGATCGACCACAGAAATGTAGAAGCGAGGATGTGTTGCGAGGAATGTCTTTTTCATTAACCAATAGAAACGCTTCATTTACCTCGCCTCGCTCCGCTCAGCTGTTTCCACCAGAGATGTGCTGTGCGACACATCCTCGCACATTATTGGTGGAAACGCTGCTTAAATGTCTTTACCTTACATGATCCAAAAAAATATTCCACAATCGACAAAGATATCAACGAACATATTAACGAGTAGGTACATAAACATAAAAAAAAAATAGAAAAATCCGACTGCTTTATTTTTATTTATGTACAGTGGGGTAAAATCAATCATGCAGCCAAACATAAAACCTCTTTTTTTTAATTCGGTTAACAAAATCAGATAACAAGGTCAGATGGTAATAGAATGTTATGTAGGTACAATAGGGGAAACAGAATCATGTACCACAGTGGACTTTTTACGATGACTTGTTTGGTAGCGAAAAATTTCTTTACCGGTTCTTTAGAATAAAATTCAGTTTTTTGACTGTAGGTACAAAAAAAAGATTGTTCCTATAGTATTAAGTAAAGTCTGGACGTTCCCCACTCAAGGGGCGACTAACTATTAGTTCCCGTCACGGCACCACCTGGATAAGGATCTTTGATCACGCTATAAGTTTTAGTGCACCCTTCAGGTACGGAAACGAGGTAACGGAGATTCTGAGAATGGTAGGGTGTGAGGCGGCAAAATATTGGGTCCTACTGACAATCTAAGGGTCCAAAGTAGTCGCAAGTTGGATATACAGTCGAAATAATTAAACTTGGATGAAAGTTTGGGAAGGGAGGGTGGAGGCGCACGGGAAAAAGGATGTCTAGATTAAAACAATATACCCTTGATCAAGACAATAATATTTCGTATATAGCCAGACGCCATATTATATCGAATGAGGACAATAAATATTGTCTTGGATTCAATTAATCATACTTAAAGAAAATAATTACTTGGATTTTAACAATATTCCTGACACTATGAATATTGTTGGTCAAAGAATTCCTTTTTTTCCGTGTGCCCTTTATAATTAGGTGGAAAGAGAACATAGTACGACGTCACGGAGGACAGAACTGAATGTGTGAGCACATGTTTAGAATAGAAGAAGACGGAAGAAGCTATCTCCAAGACCGAATCACCCAAAAGTTACCAAGTAGATGATTCTCATCCTATCTAGGTGATGGTAAAGATTCGATACAGTTGATATGATTCCGTAATAAAAGATCCAGTACAAAAGCAATTAGCATATAAAATCTTTAAAGCATTAGTTTTAAGGAAATCCGTAAGTGTGATGCATCAATTTCTAAATGCATCCCTTTTTGATTAACTTTTTTTTCTGTTTTACAAATATATAATTGCTAATGGGTACATTTAATGCATCATTATCGTTCAATAAAATACTTTTCTTTGTAACATACTTTCTATTGAAGAGAGCGTTCAATTTCAAGATTAAAAATACTAATGATTTTTTTGGATTTGCATAAATACAACTCGCTACCGACAACATTTACGAGTAACTATCAGTTCAGTTTTTTGTGCAAGTTGTGCAATTAAATGCCTATCTGCTTTGTTTCTATCCCTACTTTTAAAACTACAGTATTATAGATCATTCTATGAACTGATTTAGAGTCACTTTGCATGCGACAAAATAATAACTACTAAAGTTTTCAACTACCAACAAAGTCGATAAGAAGTTAGGTATCTCCAAAGCCGAAGGAAGTTTGCTCTATTTTATCTAAACAACTATCAATTTGCATTCATAGGCGCATTCAACTTGCGCTCACAAGAAAATCAACTTTAGATTGCACAAGAAATTCCAAAATAATCTATTGCTGATTATAATCGCCTTAATTCTCGTTGATTCAAGATAGTTGGTTCGACATCTTATATACGATCGAATTATGGTAGAAAGAAGGTAGATTAACCTAGCTTTATCACGCGGCAAAGCCTCTTCTGGAAGAATAAAAAAAATGGCTATGGCTTAGATATCTTGTGGAAATTAAAGAACATCCCTTCTTAGTCATTATAATCCTGATGCAATAAATTATGACTGCCGTATTTAACGTTTCTATATAGATTTGTCAATCAGACAGTCAGTTACGTTACACTTGTATAGGCGTCTCTCCTATAATACGACATTATGATATATGTCGTATAACTAAGTACATACTTCCTTCCTCTCGGGCCCAGTATTGATCGAGAACTTACTTATCGGAATAGACGTTACACTTCTTGAAATTACTTTATTTTTCTCAGTACAAAAAGCAAAATATTTTATTTGTAATTCCCGCAGGCACTTTGTGTAGTTTGTACTTTGTTCTTATGTCTGCAAATTTATAGAAATTAAAAAATATTAAGTATACTTAGGAATTAGCAATTTTTGCGGAACTGTACAATGTTGAAAATCTATCCCATGTAGAGAATAGTTGCCTGACCCATGTAAATTTTATTAAGAATAACAGGGCATCGATCCCGCAAAAACTTTGACTGCATATTGCTTTCCCATGCAATTGCACAAACATAGGTACCCCATGACCAACTTATATTGGTTATTAAGTTATAGTGGTTGTCTCTCAATAAACTTTTAATATAGCATGCTATTAATTCGTGAATCTAGAGTAATTACAACCGGGGCAACATAACACAATTTTGCACATAATTTCCGAAAACCTCAGAGGCTAGGACAGCCCATTGCTAGAAAGGCCTTATGAAACCACGAGGCTGCCACAGCATGTATTATATTTTTTGTGTGTGTTCTTATAGTGTGGAAGTGGAAGAACTGCATGAAGAAGCATGTTTTGCATAAACTTAGCTATCATAAGGTAGCGAGTGAGCAAAGAAATTCTTTTAATTCATTGATATGAACCTCCGCAAAGTAACGCCTGATTCAATAAATAATGTATTTATATAGTTGCTCATTTACGTGTTGCGTATTTACATGTTCTTTCTCATGTAGTGTCTCATGCTCATGTTGTTTCCAGCACAGGCAAAGATCAAAGTGACGGATAAAAGCAAATGAACGCAAGTTAACACAAGTTTAACAAGCGACGATAAAATAGGGGTGTTTACAGCTTCAACCAAGAATATTTTACGGCAGCCACCACAATCGGATTGAGTCGTATAAATCCTCATTTAGGCTATCGTTTGACGACAGCCGGAAGGAGTGAAATTATGTATATGGCATTTGTAATCAGAGCGCATAATCTGCATAACAAATATTGCCGGCATCCCCAACTCGCGCGAGCCCTATCTTAACTGAAACTGAAATTGCTAACAATGACATGAACCATAAACCGTTGAAACTAAGATATGCAAATAAGGTTGAATTGCATGTGGCGGTCGCATGAATTGAGGTCGTTTTATGGAGTGCTACTGTTTGTGTTCCCATATTAAATTTGATAACGTAACACGAAATGTCGTTCGTGAAATATAATTAATAAACTAGTTCTGCTGTTGTCCGCAACTCCGTATACATTTTCCCGGGATTAAAAAAGGCAAAATTTTAATAAAAAAATCACCTAAGCACTGCACTGCAGCATAAAGGTAGATGATATCACCAATAAATTCAAGTAAGTATTATGAGCTATCGTGTTTACACGATTTTTTCTTAGATTTCGGATGACATAGCTAGTTATGACGTCTTTCATTTGCAAACTTCAAAGATACGAGACGATGTACTTATTACCCTTCATTTGCTGCTGAGCTGTCTACTAGTGTTTCTGAAAGAATTATTAGAATCCGTTTTTCAGAGTACATCCCACTAGAAATAATGAAGCCGTAGTGACTCCTACTGCCATCTAGCTGTCACACAAAACAACTACAACATCCTACATCGCACTCTCGAAGTTTCTGAAACTTCTGACTCTCCTTCTTTAGACTCCCCCCCTCCCCCAGGCATAACATCTGCTTGGGGAGAGATCTCTCTAGTATGGCCTTTCCCCACAAAACAAAAAAAAATCAGTTGCTACAGATTATTATAGTAGGTACATATAACATTTTAGTTGCATTGAAACCGCTATTTGCTAATACTTCAGCTCATGTTTATTAACAGAATATAATTTGATTACATTTGTCTCTATTAAATGTGCAACGAACTGCAACGTGCATTTGGGCGCCATTGTTTTGACTTAATTGAGATACATGAACGAAATTCGATAACGTATTTACCTACTTTAATTAGTTAGTTTGTCATCCTTTTGATAACTTTGCAAGTCAATTGAATAATGATTTTTCGAATAAACAAGCTTACGATTTAAATCCATACTCATACTTTTGTATGTTTTGTGTTTGTCCGTCTTTGACGTCGAAACGGAGCGACGGATCGACGTGATTTTTGGTATACTTAGAGATAGTTTATGGGCCAGAGAGTGACATAAGCTACTTTTTATCCCGGAAAAATGCACAGTTCCCGAGGGAACAGCGCGCGAAACCGAATTCTACGCGGGCGAAGCCGCGGGCAAAAGCTAGTAATTATATAATTACACAAAGATACTTTTAATAATACAAAAAAACATTCCTTCTTTATTATAAAACAATAATTATGTCTCCGGGACGTTAGTGTCAATCCACCACCAGTGCATACTATGTAGATCTGAGTAAAAATCTAACTTTTGTTTTAAAATTAATCCGGGCAGCCGGGGCAAATTATGTCTACAATGCAGCTCCGTCATTTAACTAAAAGCAGCTTTCATTTAGTTTTTGCTGCACTTAAGTTTCGCGAAATATTTCGGTCGTTACGCTGCGAAAGCTCGACTCAGATTACTCCCCTACATTTCTTTGTAATGTCGCTCACGCGGCATAATAACCCTTTGTTATCCCGAGCGAGACTATGCCCGTTTGTCCTGCAATTTCAAAATACACGCAAACTTTTGTGCATAATGTGTTAAAAGTAAATGTGGGCTATGAAATAATGGGAAGTTAACATTACAGTGGAGACCGCGGATCGGCAAGCGCAGCGTAGAACGTCCACCAACGAGATGGACGGATAACCTGGTTAAAGTCGCGGGTTCACGGTGGATGCAAGCCACTTCCAACCGAGGCAACTGGAGGTCTATGGGGGAGGACAACAGTGGACGTCCTATGACTGATGATGAAATAATATTTTACATATCTGTTTTGAAAACATACCTTGTTGAGTTTCGTACCGGATTATTATCAACAGAGGTTTCTCCGCACCGGTGGTACATTTTTTTGAAGTTCAAAAATGCTTGTTAATTGAATGAAGATATTTTGACTTTGATTTAGAATTAAAAGGTCAGACAAACAATTAAACGCAGCAACCATTTCTCATTCTCATTATTTGTTCTTTCGTTAATTTGTATTGTAATTTGGAACACATAAATCAAACAAAAATCAATCACTTTACGAGGTGACGAGCTTGAGTAATAGTGGCAGTAAGAGGAAATCCGCCTCCAAAGGCTTGTTCTTACAATGATGATGTCATGTCATGATTTAGACGAATTGGATTTAACAATAAATATCATAAGTTATTCACGTCAATCATATGATACCTTGGATCAAAATGCCATCAGTTACAAATACGATCTAACGATAAAAATGTAAGAATCACGCACCGACGGTATCTAAAGCTAATTGTAAATTAGTAAATACTACAAAAAATGCAAAACGACTAAAATGTTGTTTTATATTTAATTCTTTACAAAAAAAATCGTGCTTATCTTTGGCAGTAACCATTTTTATACGGAATTAATATATTTTTTTAATATGATCAAATGAACTAAACAAATTACGCATTCAACCGAAAATTTCATAATGTATTTTGTAGTGTCTAAACATTCTATATTTCTTTGTTTCAAGATTACTCAAGATTACCTTTGCTCGTAAACGAGCAATTCTTGTATATAATCAGAATCTCGGAAACGGCTCCAACGATTTCGATGAAATTTGGTATGTGGGGGTTTTCGGGGATGACAAATTGATCTGGCTTGGTCTTATCTCTGGGAAAACGCGTATTATCGAGTTTTAGCCCGAGCAAAGCTCTGTCGCCCTGGTACTAACAAATTAATAAGTGGTACCGTAAACTCAGGTTTCTATAGTCCCAGCGTTCATCAATAGTCCATACGGACTTTTTAACATTTCGGACAATTACGGAACTACTAACGTCATCTAGGAGGTTCATCGCAGCCTAATCCAATAGAAAATGCACGATGAACCTCCTAAACGTTTTACTTCCTTACTTAATTGTTCGAAATGTTAAAAAGTCCGTTTGGACTATTGATGAACGCTTGGGACTATAGAAACCTGAGTTTACGGTAGCTGAAATACAAGGTTCTTAGTCATCATCATCATCATCATCAGCTGGAAGACGTCCACTGCTGGACAATGGCCTCTCCCTTAGCACTCTTCAAGGTTCTTAGTATTGACAAATAAATGACGAATACCTGTTTAGTTTAACCTGCATTGCAAACGCATCGGTTGAATATCTGCTGCAGAATATTGATGGATAATGTCCAATGGCGTTACTTAATGAATACGAATTAATCCAGACTGGGTACAGTCGTGGACAAATAGACAGGACAATTAATGTTTATTGATAACTGCGTGGCTTCGTAGGTAGAACGTTGAATATAAGTTAAGTGGTAATAAATTGTATGTTTTCGTATGAATGTCGAACTTGTCTAAGTCCTCAAAGAAGTCCACTGCAATTATAAACTAATCTATATTATTCTTGGGGTTCCGTGGTCCTTTTTACAAGGAACCCGTGCAGTTTAGTCATGTCTGTACGTCCGTCTCCGTCCCTATGTCCGTCCGCAGTTTATGTAGCTTAACAAGTCATCGTGCTAGAGAGCTGTAATTTTGCATAAGATAAGGTAAAACTGTATTTTAATCACGCCGACAAAGTAGTAAAATAAAAAAAGACGAAGTACGTAAAGTAGTTAACATTTTTTTTCTCGTTTAAATTAATCCATAGTATGGTGTATTGTTTAATAGGTCTTTTAAGAACATTTTAGGTTCACAAATACGAACCTTCTTACCTATCTAACAATAATTATGAAATACTAAGCTGCAAACCAATCATTATCCTTTGCATTTTCGGTATTAAAAAGACTGTCACAAGCAGACAAACACTAGAGCCATACAAACAAAACACATAAAAGCGTTCCATGGCAAATTTGCAACATAGGATGTATAAAATCCTAGTAACATTGATTTTAGATACAACTCTGTGATATTATTTACAAAGATGACAACAAGGCGCCTTCATGACAAGAAAATCTTGACTTAAATTATGAAGTCTACGATACTTCCGTGCTTCGTTTATGTTGTGCCATCACGCGTCATAAAAAGATGTAATATCAGCTCGAGAACAAAGGAAGCTCACCGGCGCATCACTCAAATAACAAACCTGACAGACAACTTTATGAACTGCTAAATCCCGGATGAGAATGAATACTCGAATGCGCAAGCGGGGGTAGTGTTATAAAGGTCGGCGCTCAACTCGACAATACAATTTAATCATAACGACACGGTTATTTGGCAAGATTTATTAGGTGCTATTTTATGTGTATTTTTTTATCGCGGTTATTACTAATTTAATGATTTAAATTCGGGTTTTGTTCCGCTTACCTTGATTTTAGAGAACATAATCCAAAAAACGTTTCGTAGTAGGAGACAAAAAGACGATGTGAGTGGGCAGCAGCGCCAGCAGCATTGCCATCTACGAATTCCAAACTAACAACCACTAAACCACCAAACGAAAAAAACACCAAACTATTTTCTCAAGAAAAATCGTCGTGTTCGATTCTCAACCGTTGTCCACGAGCATCTTATGAAGAGTGTATGAAGTAGAGTTACATTCGAGCAGGTTTAAAGTAAATAAAATTCCTAGGATAATTAAATTGGGTAGGTAGTTAAAGCCTTTTCGGGTGGGTGATTAAGGTCGACAAAATATTTTTAGGGTCTACTTTTGAAAAATATCCAGAATTTTCTAGGGTAAACATGACTCGTACCTTAATCAGCGACCTGGCTGAAATTTGCGCTGTCTAAATAATGTATACCTACGCAAACATACTCGCTCGAGTTAAATCTGTCACCACACCAAACTGTAGCCATACTAAATGTAAACCAATATAAGTAGGTCTCAACTTCTCTGGTACACAAAACGATTAAGAGTTCAAGCATTCTGGATCGAGTTACTGATGCTTAGACTGTAATGCGAACGGTAAACATGCTCCTGTTACGTGTTGCTTGAAGGCAAATTCAACGTGGAAATAAAGGTACCGATAAAATAAATCACGCGACCAAACCTTCCCGTCGAGTTGCACCTATGTATTGTTATAGTTACTAACGCTTTTATAGAGATCATGAGCTAAGTAGCTAAATAGTTACAAAATACTTACGAAAACCAAGGTCATTTCAAGAGAGAATAAATTAAAATAATAGACGAGTCATGTTGTGCCAAATCCGCGCCCGAAGTTGTTGACTTGTATACCAGGGACAAACGGTCCAGTTAGGTAGGTCAAACTTCGAGAAAGAGATCACTCGTCGAATCTGACTCGGCTGGGCAGCGTTCGGGAAGCTCTGCAGTGTCTTTTCATCCAAATTACCGCAGTGTTTGAAGTCAAAAGTCTTGGACCAGTGTGTGCTGCCAGTGATGACATACGGATCTGAGACGTGGGCGCTAACGATGGGCCTCATGTAACAGCTTAAAATCACTCAGAGGGCTATGGTGAGGGCTATGCTCGGGGTTTCTCTGCGGGATAGAATCAGAAATGATGATATCCGCAGTTGAACTTAGGTTACCGACATAGCTCGAAGAATTGTGAAACTGAAGTGGCAGTGGGCGGGGCACATTGCTCGCAGGACTGATGGCCGATGGGGTCAGAAGGTTCTCGAATGGCGTCCGCGGATCGGAAAACGAGCTGTCGGTAGGCCTCCAACAAGATAGAGCGACGACCTGGTTAAGATCGTGGAATCGCGGTGGATGCGGAAAGCACAAGACCGGTCATAGCGGAGAGCCTTGGGGGATGCCTATGTCCAGCAGTGGATTTTTTTCGGCTGACATGATGATGATGATGATGATGACATCTCATTAGCAAACATACGACTAATAAAAACAAGTAATATGTACGTACACGCACACGCTTGTTTATTGTTACGTAACCCCAACTTGAAATAACTTGCTTTGTGGAATAATACAGAACACGGTATTTTGATTTAGACAAGAAGGTTTTACATGTAACGAGCTTCAGCGACACAAAGTTGAGTTTGCCGCCGGCGCTGTCATTTCGTTTTCACTCAAATTATGGCAGCAAAAAGATTGTTCTAAATCTGTTGAATTTCAGGCGGGGTCTTATTTAGCCGCCGGCTGAAAAAAACTGGTGCTACTGTAGTCATAACTCAGAGACACAGCTGTCTCGCAATATTAAAATGTATGCTAACTTGACTTCTTAATGACGCCAAGATTCTGATCTAAAAAGAAATACTTTTTGTTCCCGGCCGAACTTTAATAAGCAAACTTTGTTTCTTTGTTTTGTTTTTCCTTTTGTTAGCAATAAAAAAAGGTATAAATAATATTTGCAAAAACAAAGAAACATTAGCCGTTTTGTTGAAGTTTAATAAGTTTGATGAAAGTTGCAACAGTGTTTATGTTGTACGTGAAATGAACAATGAGTTGATATTAGATTCGAATTTAATTTACCTATACAAAAGCAACTTTCAAGTCTTGATTTTAACTTGAATACTTGAAAGAAGCTTAAGAATATATTTTGTGAAATAAGCATCAAAGACCTTTGTTAGTTAAGGAACAAAAAATAACTTGAAGAAACTATTTGTAGACCTACTTACTACTTTTAGCTAAAGTTGCTAATGGAGCGCAATTGAAACATCAGAAACATTCTAAATTCTTTGAAAAACTTTGTGACCAATTACGGATGAACTTTTAGTACGATTCTCTCATTTTGCTTTCCAATGCAATACAAAATCATGGTTTGATAAATTTTGTGTCCAACACTGTTCCACGTGAATTTAATATCAATTTAATAATTATTGATTGTTTTTTCTTTGACACTATAAAAAAATATTAATCACAAAAGATTCTTTTAATGTCGATATTTATTTATCGATAACTTGTTTTTTAAAGAATAATGATTAATTTCGTTCTTTGCAAATAATCGCCGTTCAAAAAAACCTTTAGGAACGATTCGAGGCGGTCTTTTTTTATAATATAAAAATATTATTTAAGTTAGCTAGTAGATTTATTATTTAGTAAGCTCTTAGGTATATGATTGTATTTTCTATAAGTTATATTCTTAATATATTTTATACTTATTGATTGTTTTTTCTTTGACACTCTGAAAAAAATTTAATCACACAAGACTCTTTAATGTCGATATTTATTTATCGATAACTACATTTTTATACATAATTCGCAAATTCAAAAATAATTTGCAAATAATACTTCAAAAAACCTATTAAACACTCAACGGTTTACATCGAATTTTCGATGAAGTGAAATTCAATGTATCGAAATCAAAAACGGTTGTCAAACTACGATATAGTTACTTATCCGGTTGTACGTTGTTTCGCAGACAACATTTTAATAGAATATCGTTTAACAGATATTTTTTCTCATATTATTATTTCATAGAATAATCAATACATGGAACACTTTCTTTGAAGAAATTTGTATCATTGATTTTGTTACAAATAAAATTCATTATTTAGGTATTTATTTCTTAGACTAACAAATCAAATATTCTTATATTATTATTTAGTTGATATAAAACTTAGTACCAAAAAAACATTTCATGTGGTGGTAGCTTCTAAACATTTTAATTCATACCTGCGACAGAATGCATACCCTCCTATAACGATAGCGATCCACTTTCTGTGTGGTCACAGTTCTTACCTTACCTAACCTAACCCTCTTTTCTGGTAGCGATTCGCTTAGTAGTGATGTCACAATTATTACCTAACCTACTTTTCTGATAGCGATTCGTTTTCTGTTGGGGTAACAGTTCTAACCTAACCTAATCTACTTTTCTGGTAGCCATTCGCTTTCTGGTGGGGTCACATTTCTAACCTAACCTAACCTACTTTTCTGGTAGCGATTCGCTTTCTGGTGGGGTCACAGCTCTAATCTAACCAAATATGTAACCTACATAAAATTACTATATTAAAATGTGTTAATTTTTATTAAATTATGGACAACATAACGTCTATTTTTACATTTTCGTTGAAACAAAATATCTTGAATAAATATTCGTTAAAAAATAACTCTATGGTTTGACACAATTGTGAAATAAAGTAATTTCATTTTCTATAAAATATGTTTCATTCAAGTAAATAGTAATCGAAACAATAATATTCGAAGTAAAAATACAAGGACTTAATATTATATGAAACATTTTCTGCGAAACGAAATTCTGTGAAATTTCTGTCCGGGCGGAACACCATTTCCACAATTATCATTTCCACCTGCATAAAACATTATAGGTAGACATAATTTAGATTGCGATTTCGATTTATTTTGGAGACATGATCGGGATCAGATCTGCAAAACACAGTAAATGAACTATAGAAGGCATTTTTTCATCATATTCATGTTTTTGTGCAATTTTGTTTTTCAAATAACATTGCTTGAGTGTTGGTTACCCAGAACGATACCAAACTAAGTTAATTAGAGTCCATCTTTGTAGATTTTTCGATGAACGATGGTTGGGCCAATTTTTATTTTCTTGTCGATACCTTTCTTTTCGCAGATTTCAATGCAATTTGGTGAATTGGTAAAGTTGCTAATTCTGACTATGATAAGCCCAATTTCACACTTGGTCCTACAATTTTTTCTATTGAGTTACACAAAACGTATGGAAATTTCGTAACTAAACTGATAATTTAAATAAAATAAGGAACACAAAATGAAAAAAAAACGACAACAAAATAGAAATTGACCCAGTTAGTCCTTGTTTTCAGTACCAATGTAAAATAATACTTTACTCGTTTGTAGAAGAGTCGAGCGATTCGAACTCGCGCATACTTCGTTCCTGTCATGATCATTATATATAGCCCCATATACACTTTTCCAATTCGATTGTTGGCACTTTCACATACGAGAGTGTATTTCGTAGTTCGTACGCGAGTACAGAGCGACTCACAAATCACTATTTGAGATCGTATCGTGTTTGGCCGCCAATTTAAATGCGAAACGAGGATTAATGTTTGCATTTTCACTGCAAAATGTGATGAAACAATGAAAGGAAAACTTCATCGTTCCAAGAACTGCAATGCTTTATGGCGAAGGAAAACATCGTGAGGAAACCCTGCACAAACCTGCTAAGCAATTCCAAGGTTTGTGTGAAATTCCAAATTCGCACTGGTATCGCGTGGAAACTACGGTCCAAACCCTCTCGTTCTCAGAGGAGGCCTGTGCCCAGCCGTACCTATATGTGGTTCTCTATCGTTTGCCCGAATTTCATATGCCATAATGTATCGTTTTCCATAATTTTCATTTTCCATAAAGTAATATGCCGAGACGATGATGATGATGATGATGAAGAACTACCAGCAATATACAATCATACGCTTCTTTATTAACAGCAGCAGACGTTTCTGCTTCGAGTAAATATTTCTCGCTGCAATATATCACAGGAGGAATTTTTCCATTAGAAATATTTCGAAAACTTTATTAAAATTCTATTTGTGACTTTAACCACTACCTTATAGTTTTATTTCTTTTGTAACGCAATTTCTTTAACTCTTCCAAAGCTTTGGTAGGCCTCCCGGTAGATGGACTGACGAGACGTCGTGATTTGCGGGCAACCGGTGGATGCAAGTGGCGAGTTGTCGTTCATTGCGGCGTCTTTGTTCAGTACACTACGTCTTCCAGCTGATAACGATGATATAATGATCATTCTTTAAATTGCTTTTCTTTAAGTTACCGATTCATGCTAGCAATGAGACGTTTTGTGTCTTAACAATTGCGCTGTAATTCTCTCTTTCTTCCCACCAACAAGAACCAGGAACCATACACCGCTGTTCTACTCGACATTATTTGTTCCTTGCGGTAAGTATAATGCGCGACAAAATCCACCCAGCGTGGGCCTGAAGAGCCCTCAGCGGCTGCCGTGGCACTGGTGGCACCCGAGCCCACTCCACACGGCAAAAATGGAAACCAGTCATTTCCTTTAGTGTACCTTTCTTTGTGTTATTAAACGTTTTACTTACGGCTGTATTGCCTTTGCGTTAACGTTTAAGAGATGGTGTTTCAATGTTTACCTAATATGTTTTCCAAAATATTAAATAGTAACACATTAGGGTTCATGATGAGAACGCATTTTGTAACGGGCAAATTGAAACATATAAAAACTTACTTCATTAAATGATGTTTCGTCTTAGTGGCATTGGTGAAAAGTGATAGAGATTTTGTATCTACAATACAATACAATACAATGAATCTTTATTGTACACCAGAAATAGTAAGGGGTACAGAAAACAGGTGCATAGAGAAAAAATACAAGCAGATAAATAAAGGTAAATAATTAACGAATGTTAAATTAACAAAAGCTTAATAAGAGTTTATGAATAAGAGGGGATAGGAAAGGGCCAAAACGATAACACCAGCAGAATTAAAAAGCTACTTTAGCATTATGTAGTAAGTAGTATTTATTAGAGATGCAACGGATATCCGGCCAGTAGCCGGTATCCGGCCTATCCGGCCACTATTTTACTATTCGGCCGAATACCGGATAGTTGCGTACTATCCGGCCGGATACCGGATAGTAAAAAACTTAAAGTTAGGATTAAAAACTGATATTTATTTATGAATTTATCAATTATTGACATCAGTTTAATATTCTAAGGGGCTGTTTCACCACCCATTGATTAATTTTAACTGACGGTTAAATGTAATACCGTCTCGCGTCTATTTAAACAAAACAAACAGAAGCGACATCATATTTATCCGTAAGTTAAAATTAATCAATGGGTGATGAAACAGTCCCTAAGTCATACTCTACAAGTTGCCACCTGCACGGAGTGTCATGCGAACGTAAAACTAGGCCGAATATCCGGCGGCTGGATATCCGGCCAACGGTCCCGCCGAATATCCGGTATCCGGTATCCGGGCAAATCACTATCCGTTTCATCTCTAGTATTTATCCTCCTAAGTCCTCGCGTACTTTATACTAAGAATAACGGCCGAATGTACTTTATAAAGTACAAATTGTTCATTGAATAAAGAATTCTAAGAATTTTGAAATAATGTCCAAAATAACAAAGCAGGTCAACCACATCCTAGGTCTTAAGCACTAAGTTTGTTAAAAAATGACAGGACTCCTGAGGATATTTCTGCCTGCGTCATCATGGAGAGAAAAATACCGTGTCAATTTTCACAAAAAGTTGTATGAACCGTTATTTCTGCTCGTCAGTAGGTACATTTTCATGAAAATAGTTCAAAAGTCGCTTATGAAATAGTCCAATTCAGCTGTTGGCAACACTCGCCCGACATTATTTTATGACGCAAGCCACAAATCATGGCTGCGAGGGGAGGTGATCTCGGCGCATCGCGACGTTCGCGACCGTTCACCCGCGGGCTAGGGTGCAAGGGAAAGGCGGCGCGAGCAAAACTGCATGCATGAAAAATAATGAATTATATTATATAAGAAATTAAATATCTACTCGCATGTATACTTAGACTAATTACGCGTGAGCAACTCAGTCTTTCGCTAGCGAGGCCACGCAAAATCCTTAAATTAGGATAAGGACTCTTTAATTATTGTAAAATGCTTTTTGTTCTTTTGCTTGAAATAAACAGCTTAAATTTAATTTTTTTTAACTAGAACCACCAACTAACTATAATTTCTAACAATCGGCTCGCATGACATCTGATTGAAGCGGATTTCTCAATTTTTAAGTGATATTAAATCAGTGTTCAAAGTCTATTTTAGTGCTAGCGGTACACCAAAAAAGCTGCACATGGTGTTAAAAGCATGAAAATCGGAACGATTGATCTTTAGGCCCTACGAATCCATTTGACCCGTAGCACGTAAAAAAAATAACAAAAAGGAGAGGGGTTATGAAGTTATGACGTCGTCTTTTTTTGTATGGAAATTTTTTTTTTTCTTCTGAAACCTATCGTGTGTGTTATCTAATGAAAGGGCTTACTAAGCCGATTCTAAAAATATATCACATTATATTTCAGTTACTTTTTTTTGATTAAAATAAAAATATTTTTCAAACATACCAAATTTGGGCTCTTCCAGATATATGAAACGGTTGTAGCATTATTTGTAAAATATACCTAAAATGATAATGTGCAGGTTGACTGCGGGCGTCTTCCGCGACATCCGCATTGGCGATCCCTTCAAATAGCGAACCTACTGTGGTAAAAATAAAGTTGTGTCAAATACTTGTGATGTATAGATATCATTTAATAATATTGTAAAACAGTTTAAAAAAAAACCTTGAGTTTCTTGCCGGATTTTTCTCAACAGAAGCTTTTCCGAACCGGTGGTAGATTTTTCTTGACATTCATAAGTGCTTGTTATAGCCTCAATTTAATATAGATAATTATTTTGACTTGACTTGACTTGAAAAGATATTAAATATCGTAAATCGAGTTTAGCCCGACATGTTTCGGGCTAATCCGTAGCCCTTCCTCTTGGGAGCAACGCAACGCGGCTTTTCCTCGTCATAACGCGGGTAATTGTGTGCCGGTATCAGTTTCGTTGGTTTAATGTAAATATAACATTCGTAATTCGGTTTCGTGCCAACTTTAGTATGAACGAGTAAAATGAAAATGCCCTCGTTTCACTGAACCCTTTTTTCTGGAAAAGATGTTTTTCCAAGAGAGATGATCTGAGCTACGTTGCTATACGGTTTCCATTGTTGTTGGTGTCCTTACAACTCGATCTCTATTGGATTATCTCAATTTTTTCTTTGACGCGCTGTAATTTATCGTAAATAGCTTGGATCGTCAATAAATGGTATTTTCTTTAGTTAATAAATAAATAAAATAAATAAATATCATGGGACATTTGACACCAATTGACCTAGTCCCAAACTAGTTATAACATTTACTTAATTTGCTTCTTTTTTGTCCTACTACCAGAGAAATACTTTGCGCCTGTGGTACGTGTATTCTTGTAATCATCTGATACACTGTTTCATAATTGAAAAAATAAAATACCCACTTCTGTTCCAGAAATGACCAAAAACGGGTACTTACTGAAAAAAATACCATGTAAATTCAGTTTAATTTGGTATGTATCCGCTTTCGCTTTATCTTTGAAACTCTTTGAAATGTCGAACGCCGACTCGTCCAATGGAGTTCAAATGCAGTTTCTCGATTGAGACAACGATTTGACAAAGGGGTTTTGGTGTAACAACAGTATGTGGGATTTTCTGGACAAAGTTGCGGGCTATTTTAGAAAAAGAAACAGAAAACGTTGTAATATGTGAACAGGAGTATCGTATAAGCAGGTATATTATTATTATGCGAATTTATTTCACGTGTACAAATAGTTGCGGTATGTACCTAGTGATTTATTTTTATGGATAAATTTGTCAGTGACAGCAATTTCTAAAATTTCTTGAATCAATTTTCTACATTTGCAATATTAAACGTCTAGTTTTAAAGCCAAATAATTTTTGAAATCACTTGAAGATTACTTCTTGAATAAAAAAAAAACTTTCCTCCTTCTTCACAAAAGTTATATACATATTACAAGAAACGATGAAGAAAGAATGTTTATTCTCTGTTAAAGCAAAATGTCGAAGTGTTAGGTAAATAGGTACCAACGAATGGTAAGTTCAAACTTCGAAAATGAAATCCCGTTAAAAATTTCAAGCGATACCACGGAAGTAAGAAAACAATACTACAGGTACTAGTATTTATTTCGATGCTAAAACGTACCTACATAATTATTATTTATACAGACTTTATCTAGTACATACAAAGTGGTTATATGTATTCTGGCTGTAAATATTCCATTAATACCGCAGGCCTCCGTGGAGCAAGGGAATGCACTTGAAGCTAACCACTCGTGACGATCCGATCTCATCCTGTCTGAGGGCAAGCTGCCGATACAAGTGACGAGAAATTATTGAAGATTGAGTATGAGGATGGATTAACAGCTTTCGTTGTTACTATTTAGACATCTTTCTTTTAGGCCGTGGTAGTCTAGAGGTTTGATCTATGGTCTCTGCAGAGATGCCGGGGTTTGATCCAACAATTCCGGCAGATGATTGTTGGCTCGACCCGGGCGCACACCTCTGAAGTTTTCGGAGTTTACGTGCGAATTACGTTTACAGTGTATGTGCCGCACTGATTCAGCGTAGTAGTATTATGTATTACGGTCTTAGAGAAATTTGCAAGATAGAGTCAAGTATAAGAAACTAACGGCCATTCAGAATTTGCGCAAAACCAGACAACGCCGAGCTGCTTAAGATTTTAATGTGAACCCCAATTTGTAAATAAAATAAGTACAATTATTAGGTATTTAAAAAAAGTAACAACAGTGTTTGTACACACTCCCACCATCCTCAATTAGATGTGAAGTTTAATTTAGATATTCAGGAATGAGCATATTTGTATTTATTTTTTGAGTATGAGTATATATACTTACTCGTATGATGTCAATCCTTAAGCTGCGTGCAGCGCGCCTTACCAGCATGGCTCTCGAGGGGGTGATGACCTATTTGAATCTGTTAAGGGGTAGAATGTGGAATAAATACGGTTAAAGTTCGAATTAGAGGCGAGTTCTGATTTCAACTATAACGGAGTGGAGGTAGAACTTTGCTTGTTAGAAA
The DNA here is from genome assembly GCF_025370935.1 of Choristoneura fumiferana. Taxonomy (NCBI): domain Eukaryota; kingdom Metazoa; phylum Arthropoda; class Insecta; order Lepidoptera; family Tortricidae; genus Choristoneura; species Choristoneura fumiferana. The sequence continues at coordinate 16,215,517 of NC_133473.1, forward strand.
TTTCCCAGGATTTTCGACAAGTTGCGAGGGTACTTGTAATTTTTAATAGCTCCTTCAATAATAAATCGTTAACTTTCATCCTTGGTATATTTCAATTCTTATCATAGTTTTAATGCTGTTTAGTATCCTGGGGAATACTAGACTATGATGAATGAATAATTACTAAACAGCAAAGTGATGATTGCTCATCTTTTATTCAAAATTTTGTACTATCGTTGTCGCGTTATATATAAATCTCTCTCAATCTCATAATTACCTTATTACACCATCGTACACATTTTTTTTAACTTTCTTTATTACAAAGAAAATACATTTTACTTCGTTAAATTGCTGTCTTAACTTTTTATTTCCTCGGTTTTACCAGTTTTACCTACATAATATCGTGGCTGGCTCTTCGCGAGTACGCCATAGATTTTTCTTGCCTAGCTTTATTTTACTTCATCATCTTTCCAGAGGGACGAAGCATAAATTTCTGGATAAAAGTGGCCAGTGCGTGGCCCGAGGATCATAATCTACCTACTTACATTGTATTTTAAGATAATCGGCGTCTTACTTGGAATTCCTAAGAAAACGAATGAAGGTACACTCTCTATTCTATCATTAACAAAAGAGCCTCTCGGATATTTTGTGTGTAAGTAGTGTGACAGTTATAAGTTCCATTATACCTACATGGAATTAAACCTTATTCTAACACTGGCCTACTGCTTTTATATGGATTTGTCTGACATTGGTTTTAAAACGTACTCTCTATTGTTTGTTTATTGTGTTGTGATTGAATAAACGCTGCTTATAATATTTTGTTAAAAATATGTGTTTAAATTTTAATTTACAATATATAGGGAACATGTTAATTTTGTATAATAGTTTTCATATTTTAACGAGTCTAAAATCTAACAAACGAGTGAATATGCACAGAACTTTGGTCTAGTACTGAAAACTTTTGGAAGTAATTAGTCTCAACTTCTTTAGCCTAACTACAAACAATGTTTTCGCAAGGTCAAACTCGTACAACAATGATTTCTTGATTGCTTGCTTCTTTGAAAAGTTTATGGTTCACGTGAGCGAAGCCACGGGTAAAAGCTATTGTATTTTATTTTCTTGTCTGCGTGTAAGATTGAAGACAAGTGTTCATTGAACAAAATAAGTTTGCACGCGCGATACAGGCCCAGAGTCTAGTGCGACGACCGTCGATAAGTTAGATGATGTTAGTTCTTTGCATTCTATTCAAATGGATTATTACTAAATAAAATTTATTCTTATTCTTAAAACACAACGCCCTTTTATAATGAGACAAACACAAGGTACACCGACTTTAAAAGATCAGTTTAATCCGAACCGGTAATGAAGTGTTTATAAGACAGTCGTAAGATGATAAAGCTATCTCGAGTTTGCGAGAAATCACATGTCTTACTCTAGCCGTGTAAATTTAATCTTACGCCGAGGGTGGTTACACTGTTTACTGCCCGGAAAAACTAGATGATAACGTTTGTGGCATGTGGGGCCATGGAATGTAAAAAGCCCCTAAAGAGAGCGCGCAATAGCGCTTGTCCGTTCTTCTATTACACGGATCGGCATGTTTTGGTAGTCTTATACGCTATAGAAGTACATTGTACAAAATGACTACTATTATAAAGTAAGGCCAACGAAAAGAGATAAATTCTGACGACAAGTATTGACGCATCAGACAGGGACGAAGTATATTATCTCGTTTCGTTGGCTTTCTGTGCTCAGTCTCTGTCGCCTTGCGACGCTTGGCGACGATTGATAGTTTTAACGCAAATCGGAAAGTGTACTCATGTTGTAGTAAAAGTGCGTACACAATATTCAGGTCTAGGTTAATTAAAAATTGACGCATTTGTTTCAGGTTGTTTAATGATCTGACTCAAATGCATTTCTAAAGGACCCAAATAAATAAGAAAACACTAAAATCATCAAAAATAACATGAACGAACACAATGAATAGGTATTTCTTAAAAAAATAATGAAAAATGCTTTTGAGTCTATAAAAGCAAATAAGAATTCCTCAAAACATCCCGCAAACAACAGACAATCCGCAAATCGTGTTATGTGCTGAAATATATTTTTTCATACAGTTCATAAAGATTTTCCACCAAAACAAGAAATCAAACTAAATTACCACATCTTTTACAATTCAAGATTTGTACATTTTTGTATTTCAGATTTGCAACAGATCCGGTGTAATCCAAACATGCAATAATAAGTAGAAAGATAACAAACACTACACAGTTTACTTCAGTACCGATTGATCCAATGTTTTGTATCAACAATTGTAGATTATAAAACAAGATCGTAAAACGAGCCTTTTTACACGAGACGTTCATATAGCCACCCGAGCCGGTATGGCGAGGGCGGATAGACACGTCGAGGGGAAAATGGGTTTAATGCTCGAGTTCTACACTCTACTTTTCACTTCGGTGGCGAGGAAATGAAATAGCAACAGTGGAAACAATTGCTCACTTACTATGTACCTTTTTATGTTCATGCATTAGTATATAATTATATTTTTTTAATTTTATTGATCTATTTCGATTGATTTGGTTGATTTTTAGTTTTATATAAATTTAAAATTTATAAAAAAAATATGTACAAACTTCTTTGTTTGTGGCTGTTTACACCTGATTGCCTTAGTCTTAGACGAAGATTTTACTTTATGCACTAGAGCATAAAAAGTAATTTTATGTCGCCTAGATCCAGCATAAACACCAGCTTTACGAGCATGAGAAATGAAAAATATATTTGAACTGCTACAAAACCAAACTCCTCGCAGTGTGCGCGCATCGCTAACTTACGCAAAAGTAAGAAGACACGTAATAGGATGACGTCCCAGATTGTTATTTTGCCCCAGACGCCGCCTTCTGATTGTCACAAGTATTAAATAAACGAGAGCTAATTCCGGCGAGGATGTGCCTCGAGACGCGAATTCTTGAACATTTAATGAACGGAAGTCAAAGAACAATGCGTCGGTGATTCGAGCGTTAAGTTGTTAGGTACATGCGGAATGGCCGTTGTCGTGGATTTTATGTCATATTCAGTATCGCGCTTAAGTTTACGCCTGCCTTTTATGTTTGTTGTGTTTGTTTGGTTTGTTGTTTTGAAGTGGAAAGCTACAGTCACACGGTGTTTTGCTTGATATCATTTGGTGCAAGTTTTCAAGCCCGTTTTATTTTATGGACAGATCGTCCTGTAATCAGGTACAGAACCGCTCAATAAGATAAACGAAAGGCCTATGTTCTGTCTTTGATTTAGTAAAATACTTTACATTTAATTGAAATACATAGCAGATTCATTATGGTAGCGTCTAGTACTAGGGTACGACGTACCTGATCGTGGATTCAAGCCCGGACTCGCGTCGAATGAACGACAACTCGGCATACCGGTTGTAATAGGTAGGTACCATCAGTGGCTTGGCGTCGTAACAACTCGATTCCCACCGGGTTACTTAAATATTTTTTTTACAAGACGTCATTGACTGGTTTTGCAAAGCTTGGCCCCTACACTTACTCCGAGAACTCACTCACTCTTCGAGTCTTCATTGATAGGTATATTATCCCTTCGTGAGTTTTTTTCCGGCTTCTTCTCATCAGAGGTTTCTTTTAAACCGGTAGAGACAAAAAATAGAGAAATTCTAAACGGCTAAGCTATGCACATCAATTTGGTTTTCCAAATTTCTGTATTCAGCTTAAATCAATCTTACCCGGGCACCATAAAAACAAAACTAGCGCACGCTCAATACCTAGTCCGGTACCGGCCAGTTCCGTCGGTAGAGAGTTCCGGCACGGAAATGGACCGGCCGATGTCACGACAGATTCACCTGACCCGGCAAATGCACGGAAGACGGATGGCACGACAATGGGGTAGATAAAATAAACGATGTAGTGAAAATATGAAATTATAGTACAGTCTACGACAGCTTATGCTGTTTCATAGACAAAAACTAATATGTAATAATATGAGGAATAGAAATGTTATTGACGACCGGATAGCTCAGAGTGATTCGACTACGAAGCTTATAATTATAAATAATTATAAAATACAATACAATATATAATACTTTTAATATAAAATTGTATAGCTGTAGCTATAGGTGATTCGGGAGACATGGGCAGGACTTACCCCACCCAGATTCAATTAGTTTAAAGCTACTAAGTATGTATATCGTACCAATATTATGTTGCAAGCTAAAGTATAAAACTATTTACTAAGTGCATCTTTAATTAAAATTGATGATGATGATGATGATCCGACCGATTTCGGCCATGGCGACCACTTCTACTCCAAGTCATTTGTTTGGCGCTCATGCGCTGTAATTAAAATTATGAATACAATTTACTCGTATTTTATTGTTATTTCGCATTGTTTGTTATTTAATTGCAGTGGGGTACCTACCCTACACAGCACCAGTGATTAGATAGGTATCTTATCACTGTCGAGTTCACGGGGGATGCAGGCCGCTTATAACCAAAACAACTGGAGGTTTATGGGGGAGTCCTATGTCCAACATGGGACGTCCTACGGCTGATCCTGATGATGACGAGAGTACCAGACCATAATATTGGAATAACAAACAATAATAACTTCATAACTTTAGTGAGAACTAAGATATTTATGAAGCTATCGCTGTTCAATCGGCCCCGTCATATTTTAAAAGCATTGGCATCGCCGCGTCTAATCTCGGCGCTCGATAGTTAGAGCAAAACGACCGCAGTAGTGCCGCTGATGGGCTCGGCTTTTAGCGATACATTTCTTGCCTTTTGCAGCTCGAGCCTCGGCTTTCATATCGCTCTTTGTTTGACGATGCAGACGCGATGCATGCAATTTATGTATTCTTTGAATACATGTGTTTTTCAGGTGTTCGACTAAAATGTTTTATTTTTTTATTTGGAAACAAGAAACGTAGGCATTGATTCAGGCATTGCTTTGCGTTGATTGGCCATTACTTGCAAATGAATTAGAACCTTTTACATTCCTAACTTAATCTGCTTTTAATCGCTATCGTGGCTGTGGTGTAGCAAGTTGACTACAACTTGCTACAGCTAACTATCGCTGTAAGAAAGGTCAAGAAACATGTGAGTAACCTGGTGATAGGCGATCACTACTGCATCTTACCTGAGCAGACGTGGATCCAGGATATGGTTAAGTAATAAATAAATGAAAAACATGCAATGTGTTAATGAGCGGGCTACATTGCTCGAGGAATAGATGACCGTTGGGGGAGAAAGTTCCTCGAGTGGCGACCATGCACCAGAAGACGAAGCGTTCGTAGGTCTTCTGCAAGGTAGACTGATGATAATATAAATGGTATATGATAAAAGGGTTTGTCAAAAATCGCTCTAATGTTTTTAATGTACTCAGGCAGAATTTTGACACAATACATCGATTAGGTTCTGCTCCATGTTCGAAATTCGTTATTGTACCAAATATCATCCCATTTCAACCGAGCAAAGCTCTTTCGCCCACGAACTAAATAATTGTAATCAAACATTACCTTTTTGATGTGTAAGGATTATTCCAGTGCTACAAATGTCGCCTTAATTCCGCTCATTAATTCGTTTTTGCGTAAAGCGGGACAGTCATAATTAATGGCTGGCAGCGGTTGTCGTCATATTCGCAGGAAATGTTAACATGCGATGGTTTTTCCAAGAAAACTTACGTGACGAAGCTTGTGATATGTGGAAAATATTTTACGTGGTCGTAATTATGAAAATTGGTGGATTTTTTTGTGTGTTTAGTTAATTATATGTGCAGTTAAGGTTTTAATTTTATAATGGTCTTCAAAAATAGAAGAAAACCTTTTCTACTACATGTTTCTTTCTATTCCATCCTAACCTTCTACTGCCTGCATATAAAAAGAAAAGTCCTGACTTATTGCCTGACTGAATCACTCACCCACTTCACTGACTGACTGACTGATAATCAACGCTCAGCCCCCAAACCCTTAGCCTAAATAAGAAAGTTGACATTTTGCATAAACGCTGGACATTTTCAAAACTTAATTTTATTATTAAAAATACTATGTATAACTATCTACCTATTCTTCTTTTTTTTCTAAGTTGTTACGCTCTTGACAGAGTACCTAGTCGTAATCTTGTTGAGGGTCAGTAGTTTCATGACGGTTTTCTCGGGAAAATAGTGTGTTGGTCTCCCGTTGTCTTCCCTTCCACACCGCAGTTGTAGGCGCACTATTACTTATTCTGTGACCTTTGTCCTGGAATCCGGAGTTCATTGATGGAAATATTTAAAGAGCGCTACTGCCCACTCTCACATTAGGACCCTAAGTCGTCTTTCGACACCCACGGGAAAAGATAGGCCCGCCCTATTCCAAAACCAGGCACGGCACGTGTGAACGGATAGATCTCACGATACTAACGCCATCTAGCGATATTTCACCTCTGTGAAAGCTCTCATTAGGTAGTAAGTGATTACTATTATATAATGTATATATGAAAGCCCTCATTAGGTAGTAAGTGATTACTACCTAATGAGGGCTTTCACAGAGGCGAAACATCGCTAGATGGCGTTAGTATCGTGAGATCCATTTGAAATTTTGACATTTCCTTGCAATTCCTTGCAATCTGTTTTAAAAAAATATATACCTCGTTGAGTTTCTTGCCGGATTCTTCTCAGCAGAGGTTTTTCCGAACCGGTGGTAGATTTTTTTGACATTCATAAGTGCTTGTTATAGCCTAAATTGAATAAAGATATTTTGACTTTGACTTTGAATTGGCTCATTTAATTATCTAATCAATCGATTCGATTTGTAGCATTCAAACATGGCGGATGTAGACGATATCTAATTTTGGTATTTCTGCTTCTTTGCTAGCCAATTGAAGTATAATTTTGATAGTGTTTTATGCGGCGAGTAACCTTAGCAGTGAACAGTGATCACAAAATTCTGTATTGCTCTCGTGTCTGAATTTTTTTAATGCGCAAGTTGTCTCCGCGTGGTTTCTGGAATTTTGCTATCAAGTTGCAAAAACTACAATCACCGTACAACCACAGAATAAGTAATAGTACAGTAAACGTGAAGAAGAAGAATATATTTATCTTTAATTTGACTGACATTGGCCCAAGCCGCCATTGAGGGGAATAATAATAATAATATTTAATCAATCACGAGCAAACGTCAAACGTCAAACGGACCTCACGGTACTACCGCCATCTAGCGATATTTCTCCTCTGTGAAAACCCTCATTCATAAGTCCCAGGTTCTATAGCAGGGTTTCTTAAAGTGGGGTCCACGGACCCCCTAGGGGGGTTTTGTTGTCTGTATCGGGGGTGCGCAGTAAATCAGTCTCTAAAAATATTTATTAGGAAATTTCAAAAAAAAATTGTCAGGGTCCGTGGAGTTATTTAAATTGTGAAAGTGGTCCGTGACTGCAAAAAGTTTAAGAAACCCTGTTCTATAGCAACACGAAAGCTGGGTAACTAAGGCCCACTTGTAAAATAAAACACAACTTATTCCTCATTTTGAGTTGTCTTTTATATGTCACATTTTGATGACAAAGCCTGGATAAAGCCTGTCGCCAGCTTCTGAAAATGGACGACCAACTTTTTTATCCACCCCGAGTCCCCAAAAGCGGAGCGCGAAACTTGTTATTAATTTTTAATCCATTATTCTGACTTTGCGGCTTCCCGTCACAAATTAATTTTGCGATAACACTGGTAATTATCAGTTAATTTCGCATTGTATTGTTAAGGAACGAGGTTTTTGTAAGGAGGAAATTAAAGTAAGCTATATTGCAGGCCGTTTTGAGATAGGCTTTGTTATTTTATAAAGGGCATTAAAATACAGATAACAGTAATCACATAATTTCTACTTATTCTGTCATTACATCTGCATTTTACTAACAGTTAAAAGAAGGGCATAAAACTTGTTTTAGTCCCCTCAATGAATTTTTTTAATGTGATTCAGTATCCATACGACAATATGAAAATAAAAAAGTAAAATATTAATTTCTTCACGACGATTTACAATACAATCAAGGTTGGACTTCCTAGTAAATATACTTACGGATTCTTGTGTCAGTCAGGAAGTTTATGCTCTCAGCTTCATTGCGAGTATCATCATCTCATCCTATATACGTCCCACTACTACCTAGGCATAAGCATCCTCTAAGAATGATTCACATTCGTGCAGGTTTCCTCAAGGTTTTTTCCCTCGCCGTAAAAGTCATGATAAATTTGGAGTATAATTTTGCACATAAATTTCGAAAAAATCAGAGATAGGTCTAACCATTAGGCACCACGACTTTTTTCTCAACTTAACTCTTTATTATTACTACAAATTCTTTGCAAAGGAAGCCACTAGTAAAAACTAATAAATATTTTTTAAATGAATCCATATCTATCCATTAGGAGTTGAAATCGGGAGCACTCATTAAAAAGTTATTTTGTATGCACGCTGCAGGTTGCGGAGCGAGGCATGATGGATCGCGGCTTTATGCATCGTACCAATAAAATTGAGTGGGTAATTAACTGAGGCTTGAAAAGATACCCACATCAACTAGGACTAGTGCCTCTGTACCTCGTGAGTTTCACGAACTGGCTGAAATTATATTTTTCAACCCCCGTGGCTCAGCCATCTTTAATATCATCTCCCCCTCCTCATCCCTACCTATATAAGGCCCACAGCCCACAGCTGGGCATAGACGTCCTCTCAGTGCGGATTGGGAACTTCACATACATCATTGAATTACTTCGCTGGTTAAAAATTTACCAAAAACTCTATCACCAAAATTCGACATTATTATAAAGCACCTGCTCATAAGTTTCACGAGAATCTTGTGGGAAATGCTTCCTGTAGAGTACAGCCGGATATCTATAAAATAGACATTACAAAATCATCATTGCTCCACCTGAAGCGGAGACGCTTCGCTCGCGCTTCACGTCTAGTCAAAATGGTTATGTACAGGCGTTCCAAGAACATGCGACTAACTTGATATGCACTAAGTAAAGCATAAAAAATTATACTGGGATTAGTTACGCTACGCGTAATCAACTTTTTACCTCAGTAACTACTTAGTTGCACAATGCACTTTGCTAGGAACAAACCCATGTAGCTGATACAAATTTGCGTGCTTGGAAAATTCGTGTTTTTAATCTAATCATTCAGCTAGCTATAGATTGCGGAGCTACCAAGGTAGGCTGAAATAATGAACCGTTTATGCCCAGCAATGAACTGCTGCTCCATTTTATACTCATTATGTGACCCTGATTCATTTTGATGTGCGTGTCACCCCTCCATACCATTAACAAGAGTTGGTAACGTGTCGTCGACTAAAAAGTTAAAGTTAAAAATTGGACGCAAGCATTTGCGTGTCAACAAGAAAATACCGTTTTATACTTTTAAATGAAACGCAAAAAACTTTCCTTTAAGTACTTATTATATTATTATATTTAGCCTATAACTGTGTCCCACTGCTGGGCAAAGGCCTCTCCTCTTGACTTCCACATCTCCCTACCCAGAGCTATGCGTTTGGTCCTTTACTTATTTGAACAAAATATTGGGGTTAGATTCATCGACCACTATTCCTAGGTTTAGAGATAGGAGTGGCTTTAGAAATTGGAATATCCTCTTATTTATCCTATTAGAACTATAAAGAAATTAACTAACGTCAGCATCACCATCATCATGATCAGCCGGAAGACTTCCACTTTTGCAGGTGGTAGGACCTTGTGCATGGTTCGCCCGGATTGTTACCACCATCTTGCTCGCTAATCCTGCCGTGAAGCAGCAGTGCTTGCACTGTTGTGTTTCGGCGTGGAGAGTAAGACAGCCAGTGAAATTACTAGCACTTGAGGTATCCCATCTTAGACCTCTAGGTTGGCAACGCATCTGCAATCCCCCTGGTATTGCAGGTGTCTATGGGCGGTGGTGATCTCTTACCATCGGGAGACCCATTTTGCTCGTTTGCCATTCAGTCGAATAAAAAAAATTTTTAAACAAAGGCTTAGAACACCACAATGGATGATAACTCGCCCCTCGCATCGACCACTTTGTTTTGAAGTTCGACATCCACCGCTACGTCTTCGGGTTCATGGTCATCACACGAAGACCTTTCTCCCCAACGGGTCTGTTTTTCGAGCGGTGTGGCTCGCTCATTGTCACTTCAACATACATGACTTTAGTGTTTTGGCAAATTTCCGTATTCTGGATTCTATTCCGAAACAAACCTCTGAGCATCGTATGCACGTGTTTTTTCTGATATTTACTACAATACAATACAATAAACCTTTATTGAACACTAAGACATAGTAAGCAGTACAGAAAACACAGATGTATAGTTACACAGTATATATTTACCTTTTTATCGCTTGAATTGCATAGAACAAAGCTGTATCGACATATATAACTATATGTCGATTTCTACTTTAAACATGGAATTACACTAAAACAGATTATTTTACGTTTCTAATAAATATCTGACCTTATTAGCTTAAGAGAAGTTTCCCTGCCGGCCACGCGGCCGCGTTATTTATTCGTTTGGGATATTGTTGTCTTTATCGCTCGTGACATAAGCGCTCGCAGCCGTCCCCCCATGCCTTCCGCAACGACGTCCGTAATTTATATCGAGATAGCTGTAGGCTTTTCAAGATTTGGGCGGTTGAATTTTGGGTTTCGTTGTCCTCATATTATATGAAAAGTATAGCACAGAAATCAATGATATTTTACAATCAAGATATTCATTATATTTTCTATGCCTGTGATTTTTTAGATTTTTGTAAAAATGCTTTATTAGTCTGTAATTCTCGTGCAAAGTTGACATCTTTTTTTGTTGACTTTTGAGCTCCTGTAATTCTGATATTACACATTTATATGAAAATCTGAAAAAACCATAGGCATAGATAATTACGTCTAGTCCATACTTACAAAATTTCATCTATTTCTGTTACCCAGTTTTCAAATGAGACCGGGACTACGTTTGTATGGAGAATGGAACGAAGAGACTTCTCTTAAACGCGACAACATCAAATGCTATCGTCAGAACGGCAACTTGATTTAGGAAACACAAAGGCACGCCGCTAGCCTCATTCTTCGCAGGGCTTTTTTCCACCCACTACGTCGTTAGCCCTGACAACACCAAGATTTATGCCGTTGCATTTGACACAGCAATTATTGGGGGGCGTACCGATTACAAGCACCATTTGTTGACATGAGCGCTCGTTCTCGTTTTAATTAATGTAATACGTGATATGTCACTAAGATATTTTCCCCTCCATTGGTCGACGTAAATCGAGGTGATCGTACAATGTTCATGTGAACGAACAAGAATGTGAATAATGTAATGGCGTCATTGAGTGGAAGGGCCGATGAATTTGTGCATTAAGATTGTTTTTTTGGAATATTTTTGTATTTTTTATTTCAATTCCAAATTTTTACTTTTACGGTCATCCCGTAAAACCTAACTGCTTAAGTGGCTAAATAAGAAACAAACAGGCTGAGATATGTGGTGCATAGGGGAAATTCGTGTCTGTACCGTTGACCAGCAGTGGTGTAGCGGTATAGCACGCGTTACGGAATACCGAGGACCTGGGTTCGATTCCCAGTGCTGGTCTTATTTTTCTGGTTTTTCTGTGCATCTATATTTCAATTTGTATTTTGAATTTGTGCATGTCTATCTGGATTTACAGCAAATGTTGCACTGTTTACATGATTAATATGAAAATGGGTTTACTATGTTCAACCAAAACATTTTTTCACCAATGTTTTGTTTCACTAAATAATGTTTCATTTGGCCAAATGCATTTCAATCTGAAACTATAAATGTCTTTGAATTCTTATAAAACTAACCCTATGTATAGGGTTCTACACAGTGGTCCTAAAATAAATCCTAAATTATTAATAATCTACACAAATACTCTCAATTACTGTGAAGAAATTATGAATTATTCTAAATAAATCCCGGATTAACTATTATAGTTCACAATTGCAGAGCAAATGCATGTCAAATGAAACCTTTGGGAAACGAATCATTTGTCATTTTTTTCCGCCCAAATGAAAGGACATCATGTAAGTGATTTCCAGTGATTGTCACACGGATAAAAATACAGACAGTCGAATACATTTCTGTGATTATGGTCACGTTCGTTTTCAAAAAGGTCTAAGTAAAAAATACCAGTGCCAATTTACGTAAAGCAATTAGTCATTCAATCAGTTAACTAAATAATAAAATTCGATAATATGTAACTAGAATTTAAGACTTCATGTTAATAATATGTTAGTGTTACCAGTATTTCAAAATGATTTATGACCTCTCGATGATCTTTTCCGATTGTTTTCTACTTCGATAAATTATTACGAAGAATAAAGATACAATGGGAAATACAATATTCCGCATTGCAACGCATCAAATTGCAGTGCAATATGTATAACGTCATATTATTGAAACCTCATACAATATCAATATTATAATATTGTACTGCGACTAGCATGCGAGGATAGAAACATATTGGTTTTTCTTTTCAAGTGACAGAATGTGCATTCTATTCGAATATTTGAAAGTCAATAGAGCGACGTTATGCCAAGAGACAAGTACGTTCTCATTCGTAAGGGAACATTCAAGCCATAATATTCCACGAAAGTTTAATTTAAATTGTTTCATAATTACATGTTCTAAATATTTGCTTCGTTTAGCTGAAGAATTGATTAAAAACAACATCGTATTTAATATCTCGTTCTTGATTCTGGGTCCTCTAGGTTTATACCTAAGAAGAAGAAGTTTAGAAGTATGTAATTATGTCGAATGGTATAAACAAGCATAACACATAGATGGCGCTTAGCCACCAATAATTAGCAAATTATAAAAAAATAGTAACTCTGTCTCGAGAAGATATTAGGAAATTTCGCCGTAAGATGAAAGTTTGGAGATGATGTAGGGGAACAGCACGCTCACCGAAGTGGTGAAGATCCGCTGGTTTGATTCCCGGCTCCAGCATTTCTTTTCTAGTTTTTTCAATAAGCTACTTACTAACACTAGGAACCAATATTTTAGTAAAAAATCACCATTTATAAGCAATAATTTAAAACTACTAAAACAATACTGTTTCACAAAATGTCACAAAATGTATGAATAGGTACCATAAATGTCGACAATTTTGTGGTACATGCATACATTTTGTGACATTGTTTAGGCTGACATTCCTGTTGCAGCAAAATTAGGATCTAAGGGTGCGGATCAGCTTATATAATAAAATAAATGGTCATATTATAAAACACCCACTCAACTGTGACCACATCATATAAAAACAGCATTGATCGGCATTAAAATAATTGAAATCATTGATTTACTGTGAAAATTAACCATAACATTAATCAATAATTAATTAGTAGACTGATTCCTTACCTTACATACTCGTGTTCCTACATAAAATTATCATTTGAAAACGATAATATCGCAACTATTTGAGGATAATAATATTAAAGCACCAAATTCAACATTTATGAGTACTTATTATGTTGGCCACCCGTAACCATGAGTCCGTCCGTCGCCATCTTATTTAGAAACCAAAATGGCGGTTTAAATAAAACATCATAGCTTAATAACCTTCTTGCTGTTTTTATTGCCCGTGCTTTATGTAGGAAGGAATAGAATTTTATTGCCAGCCAGCAAAAAGCGTCAGGAATACATTTTTGTGTAAATTAACCACACGCTCATAAGTTTCATGGTGGTACGAGTACGTGCACGAACGTCGTGCAGTGAAATTAAGTTAACTGGGAGCGCGAGCGTATTATGGAAACCCTTCGCTGAACGCTGACTGGTTGGTGCTTGCATATTAGCTAATTTGACCACTTTAGAGTGTTGCAATGAGGGCTATCGTTTTTTGTCTCACTAGATGGCGCACTGTTGCGTGAGGTTTTTAAGTATGGCTTTCAAAGTCTGTTATTACGGGCGTGAAAACAAAGTTTAGATTAAAATCATATTTAATACACCAAAACCGTAGCATAAAAATATCGAGCATGCCACAGTGTTGCAAAGTCCCCGTTTTGTTCGGAAAAAAGGGAGGACAAAGGTTTCCGAAAGACAAAATTGTCTCAAAACACAGAGATTATTGCCCCGGAACGCCTATTTGCCATAATTAATTTCAGATATTGCAAAATATTCACAAAATTATTCTAATTATAAATAAACCCGCGTAGCTCACCCAAAAACTATGAGATTTGACATTTCGGAGACCTCACGCTACACTAGCGCCTCTAGCGGCGAATTCATTCGCGATAGCCCTCATTGTACGAATTTATTAATTCGATTAATATTTTAAGAGTTGACTCGTCTCGGTACGAAGTTTGTAGGCAAGTTAAAAAATTGTATCTTTTAGTTTTTGCTAAGTTCAAGTTATTTCTTTATTAGTAGTTAAGGTGTCCAAATTTGACATGCTGATGCCCAATAGACGGCACTCTTCGTCACCTCTATTTCCAATGATATAAAACTAAACATAGCATCTACTGGGACAGTGACCAGCACTCGGGCGTTTCCCTTCCCTACCCACTACATTTCTCATGCCAAAACTACTGCCCTTATCGCATTAATCGCGTCTTGTTAACGAGTTCAAGAACAAAACAATAAAAGTAGGTTACGCTGTGATCTTTAGCTGTCAATTTTAACAATAGAGATAAAGATGCAGTCAAAACTTAAAGGTCTATCTATTTACTATGAACTCAAATAAAAAAATATACCCACGTGATACATGCAAATATTACAAAAACAGTGGAAATAAAAAAAGAAATGTATAAAATAAAATATTAAACAACAAGTCCTAGCAATATACTTACCTAATATTATAATTTGTGAATCAACATAGTGTTAGGTTATAATGATCAATTTCAGATCAAAGACCAAATATTTTGAAAACTAACAGTTTAAATATTAATATTAAGTATTCATTTATTTTCTAAAGAGTGCTTTAATATAATTATGATGTAGGGTAGGTATCCCATCGCAATTACGCTCAGTATAACCATGTATAACGCACATTTCGACTAAGTGTGATCTGCGTAGCGGCGAGTGATTTTCTAATACATTACGTGTTTCGTCTACTTAGCTCTGCGCGGTGAACACACACGTCCAGCAATGGAGGAAAATTTTGTTTGTTGTGCCGCCAGTTGCACATATTCGTGGATGGACCGTTATGCGAACGTGCCGGTGGAGCATTCCCGCGCTGAGTGCACTCCGACACTCGACGTTGCGCTCTTTGGGCGCCGTGGAGTGGCGCTGCTAGCCAAAATATACTTTTTGGTTATACAAATATACCTACGTGAATTATCTAGTATTTTTGTCAAAGCAGAAATTACGTGTAATGTACCACTGGATCACCACGCGGGTGCCTCATTTGTTTTAAAATTCCTTCAGTCAATGATCGGCTTCGTGTTAGTCTGTTCATCATAGTGAGGATTTCTGTGACAGGCTAAGTTGGAACACGAATCGTGAGGTCCGTTTGACAATTTTGACATTTGCGTCAAGTTTGTGATTATTTAGATAACTACAGTGCTTTCATTCTAGCATGGTGCGGGTGACACTTAATGCATGTTTCGTTTCACTCAAAAAAAGTTGCTGCGGTCTAAATATATGGAAGTATATTTCAGTTGTAGCCTAAATATGACTGGCGTAAAATATTTGAACATAAAGAACTATGTTATACGAAATAAATTTAAGCTATAAGATTTTTATAATCAATTAATTCAATTCAAAGCACAATTAAGTGAAGAAACGTAATATACATGTAACGTAACACCAGAGACTCGGTTAGTGATGGGACCTAATGGATCTTGAGTTATATCGGTACCTATTAATTGATAAGTAACCGAATATAATATAATATTCTTCCATCAGGAGACCCACTTGCTCGTTTGCCATCCAGTCGAATAAAAAAAAAACCGTTTAGCCTTTACTTACGAGTAAGTGGCAAATAAAATTCCAACCTAGAATTTCACTAATATTCTCATCAAAATTAGCGTAATAATCAAATTAACGATGACATTAATTATGATTAAGATTTTAAATTGATGATTTTTTGACTCTCTAGTCTTGTGATATTGACAGCTGTCACCCACACCATGCTACAATGAAAGTACGGTAACCAATCGCAGCAAGACTTTAACGTCAAATGGACATCTCGATACTAACGCCATCTAGATTTATCTGGTCTGTCAAGAAACTCTCATTCATTATCATTAGACGGCTGGAACCTGTCCTTTGCCGAAAGCATTTGACTGCCATTCTTTATACTTATACTGCCGTGGTCACCGCATGTTGAATGCGGTGGTCGACTTACATTATAATTGCCGTTTAAAGCTTTCAATGCCCAAATAAACTTACGCTCCATAATTATTTGGATAGAAGAGGAACGTCTGTCAAATAAAGCCTTGTGACTTTTCAGATTGAGAAATCAATCTATACCCGTATTTTTCTCATTTCATTACGATTTGTTCGGGAGAAATTTTGCACAAGTTAACAAGTAAAATAGTGTGGTAAATTTACATAGGTAGGTAATTAGTATTTCTATTATAATTGTGTTTATATCAATAATGCATTTGCATATTATTTTTGGCTACTACTGCGGTTACTAACGGACAATTAAATTGAGTGCCGTTTTGTAACAGAAGTATTCATCTGCATTCTACCTCCGTACTTATTCTAACTCTTTATTTAGGTACCTATTACGTTATTCAAATAAAATTTAAGCCCTCAAGTGTAGTTTATAAATTAAAATTTATCGTTCAAATTCAATTTAACTTCGGACTTCATTATGCTCACGCGTTCTAACAATTTCATGTGCAGTTTTACCGAACTAGTTGCTTACTTTGTTCATTTTCATGTTCGTTAGGTACTTCAAGTTCAACTAAACATAATATTGAAATTTTAGATTTGAAAACAAAATGTTAAATGTTGAAAGTTTTGAGGCTAGTTTAATCAATTGCTAATAAAATGAAACCAGTAAGCAGTTTGAATACTTTGAATGCGTATTCTATTATTCTAATCGATTTTCGTTTCGACTTAAAATAACCAACAGCTTTACCTTACAATTGTTCAAATGTTAACTGGAAGCGATCCCTCTAACTAAGGAATAAGTTCGCCTTTGTACATCTCTTTGTCTTGTTAACGGTTATTTTACAGTGGTACAATACAGAGTTTTACAATCTTTAGGCCAGTCGCAACACTGTCCACTTTTGACTGTCCATACCTGAGTCAGTGATGCTAGTTCATGTAAAAACAAATGTCGTTTAAAATATTCTTATTTAATTTTCAATCATGTAATAATCTATACTTGGTTTGGATAGGTATTTAACTTAGTGTAAACAAAACAACGTCAATTGGAGACAACAATGATGGAAAATTTGAAATAGAAAAAGTGAGATATGGTTCTGTCCCATGTTCTCCGAGATTTTTTTTAAGAGATGCTATTGTTGCTAAACTCTCCAAGAATTGAGACTTTCATTGCAATTGAGAGTAACAAGGCAGTGAAGAAAGTTTTGCGTTGTTTCGAGGCGACCAATTAATTTTCATTAGTGAACATACAACGCTTATGTTGTCGCCTGCTGCGTTTCACACAATATAATTATGTATTTATATATGTATTTATGGTGTCTTAAATATTGAAATTCCCCCATTAAACTATCTAAACATTTACATTTCTGTATTGGAATACATTAGTCTAGTTTGTACTACAATGATAGATAAGTAAAATGTTTCAAATCTTTGAATGTACCAAATCTGGCAGCTGAAGTTTGTTTACATTTAGTTAGTTACCTAAACGTTTCAAGTATAATCTAAATGTAATTAATATATTGTGACATTGACATTGCTGTATTTTTTATTATATAAAACTTTTCGAGGCATTTTATTATTGTTATTTTTTATTAACAGCACATAATAACACATTATTATATCCATAACTTAATCCTCTTGAACACATTCTATCAAGTTCCTGTTATCAAGTTTTGATATTACATAGACGGTAGCTTTGCGGTGAAGGAAAATATCGTGAGGAAACCTGCACCAACCTGCGAAGCAATTCAATGGTGCGTGTGAAGTTCCCAATCCGCACTGGGCCCGCGTGGGAACTATGGCCCAAGCCCTCTTGTTCTGAGAGGAGGCCTGTGCCCAGCAGTGGGACGTATATAGGCTGGGATGATGATGATGATGATAGACGGTAACCATAGATATCTGGCACACAGGGAGTGATAAGACAGGTCCTTAGAGTCTAGCTATTATGATTAGCTAATTTACTTTTTACCTAAGCCCAAGTTGACGAATTCTTTAATCTCAATGGATAGCTTAAATTATTAAGCTATGTTAATAAAAACAAGGTTCAGACTGTAGAAGTAGGCAGTGGATTGTCACGACGAACGCTCACGAGTCAAGCTCAAGGCTAAAAACCTTAACCCTGATATGAGCTATTGCCCAATTAGACGATGTCAGATAAACTAAATGGAGCAGACCGTTTTATGAAGGCAGTTAAATAATGGTTAAATCGATTTACTGCACTTGGTACTTACTTAATTTATGCAGCCACGACAGCGGTGTGTGTTTTTAAGGAACAATAAAGAACACCACTTTGCACACGAACAACGGAGTCCGTTGTAATACTAGCATGAGACTTAAATATAGTGATTCGGCGGACGTAGGCAAGACCAAGCCTACCCTTAGAAGTTAATTGATAATGCATCATTTACAAACTCCAACACCATCATTCGATTGCGCTGTGACCATGCAACTTCGTATCATTTTTAGTAATTTGTTTGGCTATTGTTCGTTCAACTTTGCCGAAAGACTACGCATTGATCCAAAATATGTGAAATAGATATACCTAGACCGCAAATAAGTGAAATATAATTTAATTTTGAAGTCGGAAGAGAACTAGATATACCTTCCGCCGCCTAACTTTGCCTAAAAGTTCATTGCCACGACTAGTACCACAAAAACGATAAAGGTATAATTCCAACAATTGAATAGGCACTATACCGTTAAGCGATTCGAACACAATCCGGGAGTAACGTAAAGTCGTCGCATAAAAAATATATCTCAAAAATGCATCAAAACTGAGTATTAAGTAATAAACTTTTAGGCAGATTTATATGGCGCGTGGTATTCCATAGAGAATCTAATTCGCACATAATCGCAATCGTATTCACCATTTCTTTTTGCCAATCTACCAGTATTCTAATAGAGCAGAATGTTCTCTTCTTAGACAATAATGGCCACTAGACTAACCATGATCTTTAGTCATAAAAGGACCAATCACTGCGACTTCGAGCTCTCATTTTTGTCTGTTTATTTGAATATGCAACGTATTGAAAATGTATGTTTTTATTTTGAAATTTCAGAATCTGAAGTTCTAAGAACATTAAAACGGGACAAGGTTATTGAGATAGCTCTTGTACAAATAGTACATATCTCTAAAAGGCAAATAGAACAACTCATATACTAAAATGCCTAGCAATGTTAGCCCCTTCCAGTTAAGTGTCTACATCAGCGTTTGTGATTACAATAAGATTATTCAAATTAACTCCAGTGGGTTGAGATATGTGCAAAGTTAATAATCTCGTTTCGGCGTATCTACATCGTTAACGTTGTTCCAAATTAGCTTATCTGCACATACCGACACTTAGACAATTTTATATTATGACCGTGGTGCAATTGTTAGCGAAATGAATATAACATTAATGCATGTTGATAGTTGCTTTCCAATTCGATTTAAGGTGTCTAGCCACTACTCCGTATCATATTATGAACGTGACAGGAACGTTTCAGGGAAAAAAATATTCTTTGTATTGAAAAGTATAAGACTATGCCCACTAGATGCATATCAAAAATACAAACTGAAATATAGATGCATAGAAAAACCATAAAAATAAGACCAGCACTGGAATCGAACCCAGGTCCTCGGCATTCCGTGCCACGTGCTATACCACTACACCACCACTGGACAGTGATACAGACACGAATTTCTCCTATGAACCACATATCTCAGCTTATTTGTTTTCTTATTTAGTCACTTAAGCAGCGACACTAGCGACATCTATGCTGGCCCAAAAAAAAACCGATATGGGTATTACGGGATGACCGTAAAAATAACAAAAAAAAATGGAATTGAAATAAAAAATACAAAAAGATTCCAAAAAACCAATCTTAATTTGATTGCTTAATAACGACATCCCTTGTCCGGATGAGGGGTTAGTTCCAATGGGGTGCTGAAAGTTTCTCGATGAGGGCTACAGCATGAATGTCGCTAGTGTCGCTGCTTAAGTTTTTCGATATGGGTTTTACGGGATGACCGTAAAAGTAACAAAAAAATTTGGAATTGAAATTAAAAATACAAAAAGATTCCAAAAAACCAATCTTAATTCACTAGATGCATGTTTCTTGACCAACAGTCGCCGTCGCGTGAAATGCACGGAGTGTCAAAAACGGTGCCGATACGCTTTTTATGGGTATGACACGCCGTTAATAAATTATTCTGTGCCTATACATTCCTATTACTGTCATGGTATAATACGATGTAGTGGGTAGAGACCTAATGTATTTTTCAAATCATTTGTCCATTTTGCTAGTAACACTTCATTGTTGCCTATAGAGATAAAACTACCACTGCAGGGGTTAGGTCTCATCTGGGTTAGGTTGTAGTTCCCACGAGGGCCCAGCGCGGATTGGGACCTTCACACATATCGGTGAATTTCTTCGCAGATGTGTGTGGAGGTATTCTCATAATGTTTTCCTTCGCCGTAAAGCTCAAAATATCTATATTTGAAATGTAATTTTACACATAGATTCCGAAAAACTCAGAAGGTAGGAAAAGGAAGGAAGTAGTAAAGGAAGAGATAGAGTAGCGGCAGTAATAGAATTAATTTATTGAATCAGGCGTGATTTTGCGGAGCTCCATATCAATGAACTAAAAGAACTGCATGAACACGCATATCTTGCATAAATTTAGCTATCATAAGGTCGCGGGTGAGCAAAGAAATTCTTTTAGTTCAGTAATAGAATTCTTTTTATCACGTTTCGGGTACGGTAACCTAAAAGGTGGATAAAACTTTTGACAGTTCCTCTATGATTTTATTGTTCAAATGAAAAGTCGGTAAGGTGAACGTACGAATGCTCGACACGTTGTCCAATAGCTGACACCCAGCTGTCACCTCTATTGCTAATGACATAAAGTTAAAGATGGCAACTATTGGGACACTCGTACGTTTACCTTACGTAAGTAACGAATCCCGCACGTTTTCGGCATCGTCATAAAACATTACCTTGTAACGTATTTCCTAAAATAAAAGGTGCTATGTAAATATCATAATATTATTATATTTGCATGCCTAATAGGAAATGATTGCAGGCTTTTAACATGTAAGTGTTAATACTATTGTTTAGCATGCGGTTTACATCTTTTTTTTTATCCTCTACGCCCACTTTTATTGTTATTGAGCAAGCATCGTAACGTGACGCGTTCCGATGCCCATGTTCTTTTCTTTGAACTTTTCTTACTTAATGGGGAGAGCCGAATTTTGAGGAATGTGAAATGTTAACTAATGTCCTTCTCCGAGACTCGAATTAACTGTATACCGAATTTCATCTAATTTCATTTAAACCGGTTCAGCAGTTTAGACGTGATTGAGTAACAAACATCCAAACATCCAAAACTCCTTGGCCCAGTAAACTAAAGATCGAAATTCAGTAGTTCTGGAGTTATACGAGTTTTAAGTTTTTTAAAAAAACACCACTATCTCGGGTGGTGGTCTTAGATAAAAAAAAATATAAACCATTTTTGTAGATAATCTTAACATCAATATTTTTTCCAAGGCTACTTTTGATCTTTGACCCCGAATTACTTTTTTAGCACACTTGGGATCACCAAAATCAAAATTCACCAAAATTCAGCTTTGTCGGAATTTATGTAATTTGACCAA
The DNA here is from genome assembly GCF_025370935.1 of Choristoneura fumiferana. NCBI lineage: Eukaryota > Metazoa > Arthropoda > Insecta > Lepidoptera > Tortricidae > Choristoneura > Choristoneura fumiferana. The sequence goes on from NC_133473.1 coordinate 16,237,436, forward strand.
TACTTTTATGTCTAAATTGTCCGGATTACACGGCGTGTCTTTAATTGTGTTCGTTTCAGTCATCGTTCATCATTCTATACATACCTACTCGTACATACGACTGATTTCGTCAATATTGCCATCTATATGTTGGCGGCCGATCGTAAAATCCGCCCGATCCCGAAGTTTCTAGGAATATCTTGAAATGGCGCCATTTCATGATATGCCTAAAAGTTGGCCAGTCATATCACGATGTGCCTAAGAAACAATACGGAAGATCGATCACATCATGATATGCCGAAAAAATAAAATATAGGTAAGACGAGCGAAGCGAGGGGTGGTTAGTATGAATTGTGACCACAACGCACGAGCCGAGCGAGCGAAGCGAGCGTGCCGCAGCAGCGGCCGGCGAAGTGCCAGACCCGATATGGCGGCGATTCCTGACATGCCTAGGAATTTCATGATCTGTCTAATCTGGCCAAATCATGAAATGACGGCGTTTCATGATATGCCTAAGTATTTCATGATCTGCCTAAACGTCACTAGGCAAATCGTTAAACGGTGAGCTTTGAACGCTATGGCGGATGTTCCTTAGCTAATTCATGAAATGGCGCCATTTCACGATATGCCTAGGAATTTCGTGATCTGGTGAATTTTACGATCGGCCGCCGACATATACATATTTATAACACATAAGAGAAACTTACAGGATGATATCAAAATGTTAATTAACGGGTCCCTCAGATCGGGCCGGAGGTGTCGCTAGACAATGCCAGCACACAATAAGCTTCCTGCCTCTGATTTATTCGTAAGCAAATAAGGAGGTGCGAGACATGATGTAACTAATACAAGTTTAAAGGTATGAGTAGGAAATGTCGAATATGGGGAAATTATGCATTATGCATTGCCGTGTAGCATTTGGCTCGAGTTTCTATTGAGTATTGGTATAAAATAGAATAAGTTGAAAAAATCAAAAGGTGAAATAACCAACTTTGTTTCTTCGAGATATAATTTGAAAACTAGTATTTGATAATTTTCTTAAGCGTTACGATGAAAACAAAGAGTACATTTACTTTTCATAGGCTTGACTATTTAAAGGACATAAGTACAGTCAAGGGCATAAATATATACGTTTTCAAGACGTCAAAAATATCTATACACCTTTATGGCACTAACTATAAGGTCGATGTTACATATATTTGACGCTACGGCTGTATAGATAGATATTTAATTTTATGCCCTCGACTGTACATAATACCTACACAGTCACAGACAGACAGTTATGGTCTTATGTAGGTACTCGTAAGTATTAACCATAGGTCTAAACCATTTATCCTACTAATATTATAAATGCGAAAGTTTGTGAGTGAGTGAGTGAGTATGTTTGTTACTCTTTCACGCTGAAACGGCTGGACGGATTTGGATGAAATTTGGCAAAAAGTTAGTTTATAACCTGGATTAAAACATAGGATACTTTTTATCCTGGTATTCCCACGGGATAGGGATAAAATCTCGAAATAACAACCTCTGGGCTTAGAGTCATGAAATTTGGTATGTAGGTAGTTGGACGTTTGGAATAACAGATAGGTGACTTTTTGACCCGATATTCCCACGGGATACCTAGGGATAAAATCTTGAAATAACAACCGCAGGGCTTAGAGCCATGAAATTTAGTATGTAGGTAGCTGGACCTCTGAAATAGCACATAGGCTACTTTTTATCCCGATATTCCCCCGGGATAGGGATAAAATCTTGAAATAATAACCACTGGGCTTAGAGTCATGAAACTTGGTATGTAGGTAACTGGACGTCTGGAATAACACGTAAGGGACTTTTTGACTCGATATTCCCACGGGATACCTAGGGATAAAATCTCAAAATAACAACCACTGGGTTTAGAGCCATGAAATTTAGTATGTAGGTAGCTGGACCTCTGGAATAACACATAGGCTACTTTTTATTCCGATATTCCCCCGGGATAGGGATAAAATCTTGAAATAACAACCTCTAGGCTTAGAGTCATGAAATTTGGTATGTAGGTAGTTGGACGTTTGGAATAACAGATAAGTGACTTTTTGACCCGATATTCCCACGGGATACCTAGAGATAAAATCTTGAAATAACAACCGCAGGGCTTAGAGCCATGAAATTTAGTATGTAGGTAGCTGGACCTCTGAAATAACACAAAGGCTAATTTTTATCCCGATATTCCCACGAGATAGGGATAAAATCTCGAAATAACAACCTCTAGGCTTAGAGTCATGAAATTTGGTATGTAGGTAGTTGGACGTTTGGAAAAACAGATAGGTGACTTTTTGACCCGATATTCCCACGGGATACCTAGGGATAAAATCTTGAAATAACAACCGCAGGGCTTAGAGCCATGAAATTTAGTATGTAGGTAGCTGGACCTCTGGAATAACACAAAGGCTACTTTTTATTCCGATATTCCCCCGGGATAAGGATAAAATCTTGAAATAATAACCACTGGGCTTAGAGTCATGAAATTTGGTATGTAGGAAGCTGGATGTCTAGAAAAACACGTAGACGTCTTTTTGACCATCGGGTCGATATTACCACGGGATACCTAGGAATAAAATGTCGAAATAACAACCGCTGCGCTTAGAGGCATGAAATTTGGATGTATGTGTAGCCGTATGTCTGGAATAACACATAAGTACGCTACTTTTTATGCCGATATTCCCACGGTATAGTTTTGTAACTAAGGGACCCCATACATCCCTGTATTATTGCGGCCTATTTACTGAATAAATGATTTGAATTTGAATTTTGCATCTGAATTTGGATAAGGAAAATTTTTTGAAACTTCAGCACTGGGTTTAGAGTCTTGAATTTTGTACAGTTATTCACAACACAACCTCAATGAAGACCACGATATAAAAATTGGAAATTTCCAGGGGAATTTTGTAAAATCCCGAAAATTTCAATTGTAGCTACCACACCGAATAGTTTACGCGTGCGAAGCCGCGGGTAAAAGCTAGTTGTATATAAAAAAACGAATACAATTAATAAACGTTGAGATGTATGTATGTACAATGGTAAATTTAGGCCTTGACTTGTAACTTATGAGTATGAACAACAAGATATATTTTTGACCCCCGACGCAAAAGAGGGGTGTTATAAGTTTGACCGCTAAATATATGTGTCTGTCTGTGTATCTGTCTGTGGCACCGTAGCTCTTGAACGGGTGAACTGATGGTTTTTAGACATGTTTTATCAAAATCGGTTCAGCCGTTTTTAGAATATTGAACTTCGAAGTGAATTGTCAGTGGGGTTTTCAAACTTTTTGTTGGTTATTACTAGAAACTAGATTTTTTCTAGGAAATAGATTATTTTATCAAACTCGGAGTACCAAAACATATAGTATAAACATGTAGTATGCTATTTTTTATTTTTAATATCTTTTATTGACTATTCTTTTTTATTTTTCTTAAGAACCGAAAGGGTAAAGGAGACTGGCCTATGCCTATTTATTTTTCCTTTTTTTGGTAATCATTAATAATTTGTTAGGTCCGTAGAAATGAAGTGATACGGCTGTCATTAGAACAATTAATTACATATTTCCTTTCTTCCTTCCTTTCCTTTAATCAAGGGTATCTATTAAACTATTAAATTGAAAGTGTCACTAAACACTATTATAGTCAAAATACCACCAACGGGACTTATCACGCTAACACACACGAGTAATATTTACCTCGACGTTTCGGCAACATTGCAGTGGCCGTGGTCACGAGTAGACTGAAGTGTGAGGTGTCAAGTCTGCCTAGCAGCGCGAGTCCTTCGAACTACCCGCACTTGATCACTAATAGTACCGGCACTTGTATCTTGGTGGTATTTTGACTATAAGTGAAAATCACGAAAGTTTAAAACGTTAAACACTATTATGTATGGGTAGTTTTATATTAAACATGCATATATCATTCATGACGTATGTGACCCGACTGAAGTTCATAATTTAGTGTTGGAGTACAGTAAGAACCGCATATAAATCATACGGACCCATTACGTTGTTTGTAGCATCTTACAAAATCCACAGCTGTTCTAACCTACACAGGCATTTAGGTCCACTTACATTTGAATAGGTCTACTACGCTTGAAGTGTAGTGTATATTTATTTATATTTGTATACTCGCTAGTTTGAACTTGCGGTCAAATAAAACGAATGTCATACTATATTATGTTGTTTGACCCTGGTGGTTGTAAACGAATCAAACTTTGACAATGATCTAGTACGTAGTTTGAAACGCGTCACTAATGTCTATGGTGTTTGTAAGAGTTATCGAAGTCTATGAGCAATGGGCATAGATTACTTTTCGTAGTTCAAATTAAATTATCGTCTGTTATAAATATCTCTATCAGCAATAATATGGCCCAAAAAGCTAATTAAATATTGCTTCTTTCTTACTTTAATGTTAAAGGTTAAACAAAAATAGAGAGGAAATATAAAACAATAAAAATAATGATCAAATTATTTTTCCAAGACAAGTTGCTGACACTAAGGCAAAAAATGGTTAATTATCTTCGTAATTTGCGTAAAATCTTTAACTTACATTCTAAAGGAATACAATAGTGCATTGTGCATTAAGGGGCGCCCGTGATACACATAATGATTTTCATCACATAGCGAGGAAAAAAATGCAAAAAAATCAATTATTTAGTGTCCAAACACTTCGGCAAAAGAAAGGCGCTAAGAAAACAACTGAATCAAAAATAATGGCTCTCCGCCAATACAGGGGGCTACTACAAAACTCGAAAATCGAAGTTTGTATCGTATCGTCCCTCTCACTCTCGTATTAAATAATAAATTATCGAATTTCGTAGTAGCTCCCTCATTTTCACTTTTTTCGAGTCTTCTACCATACAATGCTAAGAACTGTGTTTAGTTTAGAATTCAAATAGTCTAACGGCCAGATTGTTCCAACGTGCTGAAAAAATATTTACTACAATTGATATAAATTTATATTATAAAAATAACGAAGTTTCATGAAGCGTGGCAAATTTTATGGGGTAAAATTGGGTTATAGCTAAGTTTTAAAGATGTAAATTAAACGTTGGCTGACTTGAAACCTCTTTAGTCTGAAATGACGTACTTACCTATACCTACTAACTTTTTAAAACTAAAGTCATAATTCCTTTGGGGGAAAAACTATACGTAAATCTATAGTTCCCGCGGGAACAATTGAAGACATTGTCCCTTAGTATACAGGCATGGAGTAACATCATTGACTAGCAAGTGTGGTGAAAAATAAATAAACGAATGGCTGAAACTACGTAGGCTTCATTGAAACTAAACACTATGAAATAACAACAAAACAAATAAATGTTAACTATAAGGCAAAAATTAACACAGAAATTTAGTTTACTCAAGTGTAAAGAAAATATTCCATCCTTTATACTCCCACTGATGGGCTGATGAGAAACTTCATTTTACAATAATAGGAAGTAAATTCTTGTTCTTCGTTATATGCCTGTTATTGTGTTACGACTGCTTACAAACATTCTACTAATCGAACTTACTTATTATAAATTAGAAATTTTGGTGAGAAGTAAGTGTGTGTATTTGTTGCTTCTTCACCCTAAAACAGAATGACAGTTTCGAATGAAATTTGTTAAGTACTTATTATAGACGAGAACTGACAAACAATAATAGATAGGTCCCAATGGTACACTTTTAGTATAGAACCCTATGATGAACTGCAACCAAAATGGAACATCGACGAAAAGTTTAAAGTACTGCTTAGAATACCAGTTCTCGAGCTGGCTTCAAGTTTAGCATCTGTTCTTTCGTATTATTTTTTATTTTTCTCTTCCGCGCTATACATAATTGTTACCTACTCTGAGAAGTGTGCTAAACTACGAAGAGCAGTTTTTCAACATAAAGCACTCTTGTTGAGCCTTTAGTTACAAATCTGATACAAAATTGATGTGCGTCAAACGCATTGCGTTTATCGCATAAAACAACCAAGTGCTTTAAGCAACGTTTTGTTAACATCATTGCATCATTGTTTTTGTTAAGCAAATTATTGTCAGCTGACGTAACCTACCGATGGAAACATTGCACTATAAATTAAACCCACATAAATGTAGATGCCAGTAGCCATTATTACCTTAAGACCTTATCTACTGATGGCATTTGGCGTTAGCAATCTTTACCCATATTTTGTGAAATGCCAAGATTTGCACGACTCTCATTGTTCGCACATAACTCATGCCTACTCTTCTGTCTGTTCGTAAGTGCCAATAAAACGCTAATTAATAGGATTAAACTCTGCATAGTTAATTAATAGCATAATTTAGTTTTTGGACATGTCACGACACGCCAATCTAAATGTACTGAATAGAGACATTCATGTCTTGACAAAGTCGATATAATCTTTGCCTGATGCTAATGGAACTAATTCGCAAGCCACCAAACACTTTGATTCGATTTGATTGACACGCCCGTGTGAATGACATTTGATGTTATATTATATTAAAGCGTAAGTATGCACATAATAAGCAAACAATAGAACAATGGTCGGAATAATTTAGGGTTTTGTTTAATGATTTCCTACAAAAAGTGCTTCCGTATTTATTACACGTTGGTACTTGGACAAAAAATGCTCACGCCTTTCGTGTATTTGATTAAGATTTGATAAGATAACGACTTGACGAAAAAATAGAATACGTACGTAATCCAAACTACTTTCATATTATAAATACAAAAGTGTGTTTGTCAGTCTTTACCTCTTCACATTTAGACCACTTAACCGATTTCGATGAAATGACAGGACATAGTTTTTATCCCGGAAAACTGCAAAGTTCCCGCTAGATAGCGATGAACAAATTTTTTGCAGGTTGAGTCACGGGCAGCACCTAGTAATCTTTATAAATAACAACTATTATTCAAGAAACGTGTGTTTCTCGTATCATTTCATAACGGCTGCACCTGTTTAGTTCATTATTTTTGTTGTTGTTGTTATTATCTCGAAAAGGTTTGAATGGAAGAAAATGTTAAAAAAATTGTAAGCAAGTGTAAGCAACTCCCGTAGTAGTCGGAGACTGCGCTCGAAGTTAATGACGACTATGTATACCTGGGACAAACGGTCCAGTTAGGTAGGTCCAACTTTGAGAAAGAGATCACTCGTCGAATCCGACTCGGGTGGGCAGCGTTCGGGAAGCTTCGCAGTGTCTTTTCGTCCAAATTACCGCAGTGTTTGAAGTCAACAGTCTTTGACCAGTGTGTGTTGCCAGTGATGACATACGGATCTGAGACGTGGGCGCTAACGATAGGCCTCATGAGAAAACTCAAAGTCACTCAGAGGGCTATGGAGAGGGCTATGCTCGGGGTTTCTCTGCGGGATAGAATTAGAAATGATGATATCCGCAGTAGAACTAAGGTTACCGACATAGCCCGAAGAATTGCGAAACTAAAGTGGCAGTGGGCGGGGCACATTGCTCGCAGGACTGATGGCCGATGAGGCCAGAAGGTTCTCGATTGGCGTCCGCGGACCGGGAGACGAGCTGTCGGTAGGCCTCCAACAAGATGGAGCGACGACTTGGTTAAGATCGCGGGATCGCGGTGGATGCGGAAAGCACGAGACCGGTCTGAGTGGAGAGCCTTGGGGGAGGCCTATGTCCAGCAGTGGAGTCTTTCGGCTGACATGATGAAGCAAGTGTAAAAAACAATCCATGTAAAAAAATTGTGCGTGAGACGGAAGATGCTTGCAGGGTAGATTTACTTCATCATCCCAGCCTATATACGTCCCACTGCTGGGCACAGGCCTCCTCTCAGAACAAGAGGGCTTGGGCCATAGTTCCCACGCGGGCCCAGTGCGGATTGGGAACTTCAAAGAGGGAAGAGGGAAGATTTACTTACCTAGTCTTATTTCCGTCATTAGTAAGCCCGTGCGGAACCGGCGTTAGTATGTGTAATAAAAATCTGATTAATTTTATCGTTATAGTGATGGATCGCATACATCTCCATTGATATTTTAAATGCGAAAGTGTGTGTTTGTATGTTTGTCTGTCTTTCACGTCGAAACGGAGCGACGTATCGACGTGATTTTTGGCATAGAGATAGTTTATGGGCGAGAGAGTAACGTAAGCCGGAAAAATGCACTGTCCCAAGGGAACAACGCGCGATAACCAAATTCCACGCGGGCGAAGCCGCGGGCAAAAGCTAGTACTATAATAAACTTTCTTACAGTAGGTACAAGTAAATGAATCTATTTTTTTTAATGAACTTTGGCTTTGACTGGGCTAACTTTAAGCCAACAGAGGCTGAAACGAAACAAACTTTTTGAGTTATCTCGCTCTCGTTTCTATGATACCCTTTAAGAAGACAATGTTAATGGTTATTTAAGTCAGGATCAGCTAAAATTTCAATAAATCGATGTCTGCTTTAATCAACCGTCTCGATCGATGAATAGATCAATTTCAATAAGTTTTATATAAATTGTGTCCATTTATTAATAACAAGTTCGTGAGAACAAGAAACGATGACCCAGCTCTAGGATTCTTAAGAATGTGGTGCATAGAATTGACACTCCTTAGCCTTCTGGGATGTAAAAGGGATAAAACGGCACATTCAATGCGTGGATATTAATGTGGACATGACTTTTAAGTAATAATAATAAGTACATGTAATAATAGAAAATGTATTATTCTTTAGGTATAATCACCAAAATCATAAATTTATTATTTAAATAAGTCACAAGAAGCTCTTTTACTTTTTTTAGCTTGCCAACACTTGGAAGATCATCATTGCCTCTGGGCTATAAAAAAGTATATTTTGTAAAAAAAAAACAATAGCATCTGAACCACAAATTGAACTTAAAATAAATCAGTTAAATAGTATTTAGGCACGATAGTGGCACACGCAAAAGTGAATAAAATTAAAATTGATACACAACAAAAAAAAAACACGCTAACTGGTACAGTCACCAGCACCAATATTTGATACAACAAAGCGTGCATAAATGTCGGGTACAACTCTATTTCTAAGGCCAGTAGGGTGTATCAGATATTTTTGCACGCTCCGCTGTGACGGATATTAATACAGGTGCCTGTACGACTGAATTTACTTGGGGATACCGTACAGGTATCTTAACAAAAAAACCTATATAATATACTTTTACAGTTATATTTAGGACCTTAACTTATAGCCTTCACTTTTGGCATGAAAGAAAGAAAAGAAAGCAAAAAAAGTACATTTACTCACAACAACACAAGAAACAATTATTATTAAGTACCTACATATAGACAACCAACACGAAGAATAGAAGGTCTCATTGTGGTTGCGAATCGAACACTGGCTCAGCATAATGCTGATGCATTAAAACACCCTTGCACTGATTTTAATCCAGCGCCATCGGTGACGAGGTTATGAACTGCATTGATCATTGTAGTCAAATAGTTAATAGTGTGTGTAAAGTGTGTTATATCTTTATAGCGGTCCGAGGGTCACCGATGGTGCTTGATTAAAATCAGTGCAAGGGTATCTAGGTCAGTGTACCTAGTCACATCCTTAGGGATGTCTGTTCCACAGTACCAAATAAAAACCAAACTTGGTCTTAAAACATTGCATTCAAACCAGAGATAAGTCTTGACACTTAACCCCAGCAGGGTACTGAAGCAGTAAACTCAGTTTAGAACATCTGCGTGTAGTCATAAATCCACATCGTCACTAGTTCCAGCGCTAATCACTTAACAGAAGGTGGCAATGTCTTTGGCGCTAAATTATCACGTAGTCATGCGTCGAAACATCGGTACACGGTGACGAAGAGAGCGGAAACAAAATACTGAACGTTACTATGAAGCGGAAAATAACTCCAAACTAAACTGGACACATTAAATAATTGATTGAATCATGCGTTTTTTGCGGAGGTCCATACCAATTATATAACAATTACTTTGCTCACCCACGTTTATGCAAGATATGCGTGTTCATGCAGTTCCTGATGTTAGAGATGTTAGATCTACTAGCATGGTGTATGGTTGTGTTGCTCTGATGATGAGCTCCGGTTGAGTTCGAAAGGCGTCAGTATAGTGTGGTGGTGGTGATAGATGGTTTTGTGTGATTTGTGTGCGTTCTTACAGTGTGGAGGCGGAGGAACTGCATGAACACGCATAATTGCATAAACGTAGCTATTCTAAGGTCACCGGTCAGCAAAGTAATTGTTTTAGTTCATTAGTATTTTTTTTAAGTTTAGCGATTTCCACTCATGCAACACAATAAAATGCAATGGTTCTTTATTGAACACCACAAGTTATTAGATTATAAAAAAAAAATATAAAAAAATACGATTTAAAACCGAAAACCATAGCGTATATTTCTCATATCAGAAATTTGCTAGTAGGTACAAACAATGTCGCTGATCACACATATATGGTAAGTAAGTGAGCAAGAAAGTCGCTTCCGCTACCTCTTTTCAAATCCTACAGTCCTTTGGTGGTGAGTGGACCAATATAATCGTAACTCAGCCTCTCCACGTCTCATGCACTTCGAACAAACAATTCATGGATACATCTCTGCGACGAGAGTGGATTCCGGCCTTAAGCTGAATAGCAGCTCAGTAATGTAGATTAAATTTTGCTATGGCAATAAAGGCACCAATATAAACCATTAAGTTTTAATACGCAGACTTATTACAGCTATCAGAAAATGTGTATGTACAGTCAGCGAATCACTTTTTTACTCTGTCGTTTTAACACATTTGTCAAATTTGTATGGTGTTAAGTACGTAGCTGTAAAAGAACAAAGTACAAAAGTATGCAGCTACTTGTGATGCTGACCGTACAGTCAAGGAAACAGAACCGTGCGTGAGGCCTTTTCATAATCAATTTCGCTATAATTTCTTTGTCAAATGTATGTAATGTCAATAAGATATCAGTGGCACAAAAGTTTTATCCTGGTACACGTTTCAGTTTCTTTGAGTATACGGTCGGTTCCCTGACTTAATGTATATCCACTTTTTCATACTAATTGCTAAGAAATGTGGATACTTATGTTAGGGCACCGACTGTACCAACCTACTTATACAGTCATACATATTTTTGAAACTTCGAGTGGAATCGGATGGCGTGCCCTTCATTGCACAGATCACACGTACCTATCAAGTATCAGGTACGTTTATTATTATGAAACGGAGTAGCAGCAGGATTATATTTGTAGAATGTATAAGTTATTAAAATGCTCAATTTTTAGTCATCATCATCATATCCATTGAATTGCTTCGCAGGTTATACAGGTTTCCTCACGATGTTTTCCTTCACCGTAAAGCTTGTGGTAAATTTCAAATGTAATTTCACACACGAATTCCGAAAAACACAGAGGTGCGAGCCGGGGTTTGAGCCCACGATCCTCTGCTTGAGAGGCTATAGGTCTGGTTGCACAAAAAAGAGCGATACGATCCCTTTTGCATCTTCCTCCGTGGATTTCCTGTAGAGAACACTTTAAAAACTTGAATATTCTGACAGTTCCTAGTCTATATGTACTTGTCTTACTCACTGCTTTCGTGAAAAAAATATCAAAATATGAGACTAGTGAGGAACAAAAGTTGCGTTTACTTTCGCGCACGAAAAATTTAAAACTTGGTTTCTGTCCTAAGCGCAATATAGAGAAGCATTGTAGGTACTAGAAACCAAGCAGTAAAAATGTTTAATAAGCTTCCCACTAACTTAAAAATGATTACAAGCTGTGTCACGTTCAGTAAAGAATTGAAAACATATTTGTTAAGAGGGTGCTTCTATAGCATTGAAGAAATATTTGCACAAGATTAAAAAACTAGTTTTTATTAATTGTAATTTGTAAACCAAAGTTATGTACATCATCCTAGTCATATACTTCTATTATTAAGTGCATGTACTATGTAAGTTCAAACACAATCACTGTATTGTTCATGAATAAATAAATAAATAAATAAAAATAAACACTCGGCCACCACCGCTACATGGTGAGTGTGAAGTTCCCAATCCGCACTGGGCCCGCGTGGGAATTACGGCCCAAGCCCTCTCATTCCGAGAGGAGGCCTGTGCCCAGCACTGAGACGTATATAGGCTGGGATGATAATGATGATCATCATCATATTATCATCCGTAGGACATCGTTGGATATAGGCCTCCCCATAGACCTCAAGTTGCTTCGGTTAGAAGCGACCAGCATCCACCGTGAACCGCTTTTCTACCCCAACGTCCATGTGTTCTTCGTGCTACGAGTATATGGCCTACCCATTGCCACTTCAATTAGCTAATTCACTTGGCTACATTGGCAACCCTCGTTCTTCTACGCATCTCTTAATTTTTTAATATTACTCTTATATTTTGATAAAGCTTATCTTAAAGCGATCGCTTTCGTAAATTAATTACCAAAATATATTGTCGTATCTTGGAGTCTTGATCATACCCTTGTACGTAATACGCCGTGACTTCTATTCAGGCAAGCATTCTAAGCAGACAAAGCGTCCATACAGACAATAACTTGATTGATGTGCATTGTAATGGACTGTCCAGCATCAGACAAAGCACCAAAATATTTATTACCTCGGCGCTGAACACTGTAATTAACTAAAACTTACTACAAATTTAAATATCCAGCATGATAAATGGTTTGGTTGGTAATTATCTGCAAATTTGGCGTACTGGATGGGCTTTGCGGTTTGCCATAGGCGTACTACTCGTTACAGCTTTTGTTAAGTCCTTTCTTGATTGGATTAAGAGCTACTTTGGAATAGATAACCTCACAACTACGTGACTTGTTCAAAGGAGAGTCAAGGAGAGCAGTTATTTATGTGATTGCACTAAATAAATAACTCATATTTCATTGCAAATAAAATAATTAACAGAATAGTAATGCCAGTAGGTACCTAAGTTACGCTGTTTCGTTCATTTTAATATGCTGTAAATATTGGCACAAATATTGGGTACTTTTCAATTATTTTAGTTATAAAACTGACAAGTAATATGACCTACCTTTTGAACTGTTTGACATTGCGGTTTCACAGTCCATAGACCCAATAGAATGTACCTACTTGACGTGCTCAGTTAGGTTACATATTTGAATATCGAAAGTTAAAATACCAACGGGTAAAATGTCGATGTCCAAAATATCGAAAATTAAGATATCGACTGTATCAAAATATCGAAAATTAAAATAACGAAAGTTTATATTGTCGAATGGTTAGATAACCTACGTTCAATATATCGAAAACATATTTATCTACAAAAGTGATATCGAAAGATATAAATATCGAAATCCAAAATATTCAAGTACAGAGTATCGAATATCCTATGTATGAACTATCACGTGACAGGGTCGGCGGAGCTCCTATTCCGCTCAGTTGACCTTGTCGCAATACTAACCTAACCTAACCTATTAAACATGAATTACCAGAAATATTTGGTTCGGTTAGGTTAGAACTGTGACCACAAAAACTAAAAATGACTAGATTATAATGTAAAATAAATGCTTTTAAGAGAAAGGAGAAATAAATAAAGCAGATTTGTATGAACGATATTTTAAGTTTCGACATTCAAATATGTTGACATTTACAACTTAGATATCGATATTTTTACTCATTCGATATTTTAATCAATCGACATTTAAATCTTAGACATTTTGACCATAGGTATAACAATAACTTTCGATATTGTGATACAATCGATAATTTAAATTTCGATATTTTGAACATTGACATTTTAACCGTAGGTATTTTAATTTTCGATGTTCAAATATGTAACCGCTCAGTTAACACTGTTCACGATAGTTTTCCGAAACAAATAGGATGCAAAAGTTAGCTTAAAACCAGTTCAAGTTTTTCTTTTCTGTTCCACCAAAGAAGGCATGAAAGAGAATTATTCAACACAAGGCAGTGTTCGAAATTAATATAGTACCCGAATGTTTAAGTATTCCTAGATCGTAAACGATAATGTTGAACTAAGCCTTGGCTCCTTAAGTCTAACTACTCGTAAGTAAATTTATTTAAGTATATTTTATAATGTTATCTTATGTCAATTGGTGTCAAGTGTCCCATGATATTTATTTATTTTATTTATAACCTTAATAATAATTATAATTAAATTTTGTGATGTATGAAATGTTTGGTGTTTGTCTACTCGTAACCACGGTCGTAATGGAAGGTAAACGTGAGTGTTCGTCGCTGTCTCAATAGTTGGCATCTTTAATCTTATGTCATTAGCAATAGAGATGACAGCAGGGTGTCATCTATTGGACATTAGCGTGTCGAGCACTCGGACGTTTACCTTCGTCGAAACGTCAAGGTAATTTTAGCAACAAATTGTCCCGAATTTAATAATAAAGATAAGTGAAAAAAAATTAAGTTTAAAATAATATTGTGGATAAAATGGTAGGTGGTGCTTTTTGGTCTCAAAGTGAGTTTATCAAGTTATTTGAAACATTTAAACCGTACTCCAATATGACTTCACTCACACATATAGGAAGTACATCAATGAATCATCATGAATTTACCGGCACTTATAACGTTTTGGGTGCGGGTAAACTACACTCGCCTTGCGGTCCAGTAGGTGTTGGAACATACATATTTTTACATGAACGATCTCGTCTATCAGTATAATAATATATCAATAAAAGTATTCTCCCGTGAACACGCGGCTTTAACCAGGTCATCCGTCCATCTTGTTGCTCCTGGATCGATATGTTAGTGCGGTAGGCTGTCCATGGAATCCTTAACAGGCGGCGCCAGCACCACATTTCTAAAGCATCTATTATTCTAGTCTATATATCTATCAATGTTATAAAAAAAAAAATCTCACACTGCGTACATTTTGTTTAGGAGCCGAGCCCTTATTGTCAAACACTCTTGGAATCACAATTGTTTTCACCACTTCTTTCTATCACACGGTATAACATGAGGGTAAAAAAGAGAAAGTGAATGCAATCGCAAACGTCAGCGTGTTAGCAATACGGCCACACAGGTACGGGTAACACTAGATATTCATAGATATTTACAAATTTGTACGGTATCCTGCCAAGCCTTACCTGCATTTGACAGTTTTTAGGGTTCCGTACCCAAAGGGTAAAAACGGGACTCTATTACTAAGACTTCGCTGTCCGTCCGTCCGTTCATCTGTCACCAGTTGACAGTTGCAATTTTCACAGATTATGTATTTCTGTTGCCGCTATAATAACAAATACTAAATGTTTAAGGGGGGCTCCCATACAACAAACGTGTTTTTTTGCCGATTTTTGCTGTATAATGTCTAATGAATGTTGATGGTACGGAACCCTGCGTGCGCCAGTCCGGCTTGCACTTGGCTGTTTTTTTTTTTTTTTACTTTTTAAGTCGGGCATTATATTATTACGGGCAAACAGAGCAGTAACATTTGTCACGACCACACATTATATTTTGTAGCAATATACCTTTGCCTCCATCTCATTTACTGGTAAACATACAAGGCAAAGTATGCCTAATTATGTCAGATATTCAGGTAAATCACATAAGCATCCTCACAATCACTCAAATGGGCATGATTGATATAACAAGTTAATCAAGTAAGACTAGTCTCGAGGGAATCGGACTGAGGCTTGTATGACAGATGTTCGACATACGAATGCTCGGAAAGCGAGAGCTAGTGAACAATTACTTTAATTTATCATATGTTGTGGTCATTTTATGTTAAGTATTTGAGTTAGGTATATTAGATACAGTGAATATAGTAGATTTTATAGCAAGAGCATAAAACGAGCCATTTTATCCGAGACGTTCATATAGCCACCCGAGCCGGTACGGCGAGGGTGGATAGACACGTCGAGGGAAAATGGGTTTAATGCTCAAGTTTTACACTGCTTTTCACTTCGATGGCGAGGAAATGAAATATCAACAATGGAAACAATAGTTCACTTACTATGTACATTTTATTGTTCATGCATCAATTATATAATTATGCATTTTTAGTTTTATTGATTTATTTTGATTGATTTAATTGATTTTTAGTTTTACATAAAAGAAAAATTATTAAAAAGTATATGTCGAAACTTTTTTGTTTGTAGCTGTTTACACCTGATTGCCTTGGTCTTAGACGAAGATTTTACTTTATGCACTAGAGCATAAAAAGTCATTTTATGTCGCCTAGATCCAGCATAAACACGAACTTTACGAGCATGAGAAGTGAAAAACAATTTTTCATCACACTTGCTCGTAAACAGTGTCGTAAAATACAGGCTACCTTGGTTGCACCCCCCAAATATAACCCTCGATAATAATGTGTTTGTCATGAAACCCGTGGTCGGTAAATAAGTCATTGCGCGTATATATTTTCTTGTCATGAAGCCCAAGGTCGGTAAATGAGTCAATGTGCGTACTGATACTGCTGCGCGCGCTGCTGCAGGATCATATGCACACGCACGTTGCAGCGCATGCTGCGGGAGGGGGAGGGCAGCGCTACCAAGAACGCGAAATGTGATGAAAAACATTGTATGTCGCACGGGCGGTACTAGCATTACGAACATCGACTCATTAAAGCCCTCAGTCTTCGACTTCGGGTTTCTAAATAGACTCTCGTTGGTAATTCCTTATTTACCGCCCTTAAGACACAATGTACTATTGTGTGCTTTTGTAAACTGAGCATAGTCAGAGAGCTAGCTGCTAGACATTTTAGAGTATGTGTTTCAGGAAGCGTAAAAAGTTGTAGAATATTTATTTTACGATATTTGAACACAAAGCTTAAGTACACACACAAAGATAGTTCTTGGGTGGTCCATTTCCATACTAATGAGTATTTCTCAAAAAGTTGTCCCGTCTCATGAAAGTGACTTCGTGAATTTCAAATGGGTCATTATACTTTTTTTTTACAAAAACGGTGAAGTGCTCGTTTTTATCATTAAACATTTAAATAGGCACATTTAAAATTATCACTCAGATAAAAAGTAATCATTATTATCTATAGATAAAAGTAGGCAACGTAGTGAACATGCATGTCCTGCCATTTGTTTGGAAATTGGTGTGTTTTCCGCTGAGTAACCATTTTTATCCACAAAATTTCTTTAATTTTAAAGTTGTTTTGCTTTAAAAGATTAAGTTTAGTTATTTCAGTTATTATATAAGTTATTTACACTTGAAAATAATCACTAGGTATGCCTTATATTTCACAAAACATTAATGGTTACTTAAAACTAGAATGGCCCAAAAACATGACCAGCAATTTTTCAATTCGACACTCACGAGTATTAGTTGTGTGGGTAGCTTGTGACACTTTTAGATTTCCTGATTGATTACTGATGCATTGGTGACAGACAAACAATACTGCTTACGTCAACAGGAACACATAATTGTATTTCTTCTATTCTTACAAACAGCTGACGAAAGTTGTGTCTGATAGGTACATTAATTCTCATAGAGTCAGCTGAAGTTTAAACTTGTAATCAGCAGGTAACGCTACTGGCTTGCGACAAGCCCTCTAAGCTAGGCCCGCAACCCAGGCTCGGACCTGAGGCCGTATTGTCTAACGTTTCTGAATCAAATGGCAGGCTTCGCATACAAAAACCGGCATTTGATTGCGATCGCGAGCGTCAGAAACGTGAGGCAATACAGCCTCTGGCTGGGTAATGTACCTTAAATATATTGCCAATCCGACGCTGGAAAGAAAAAGTCTGATAGACTGATTGACTCACCAACGTCTAGCCAAAACTCTAAGCCCTAAAAGGATACAAAATTGCCCAATAAGATTCCCCTTATTGACACAAGATAATAATAACTGTGATAAAGGAGAAGCTGCGTGCGTAAGATAGTTAATATAGATACACACTAGTGTCTCTATGAGCTGTGGACCTCGTAAAATGGCTCTACAATTTTGAAAAATTTCCTCCAAAAAAAAAACCTAATTGATCAAACCTTCTCACAAAATCTATTTAGGCAAATTGGTTGAAAAATGCGTCTTGTAATGGAAAACATCCGGATAGGCATATAATAATTAATATTCTTCATAAAAATATCGAATCTTACGAGTAAATACCACAAAATTTCAAATAGTTTTCTTTTTAAATTTAATTGTTTGTTTTTAGCAGTAAATAATAATTAAAGTAATAAAACATTTTTATAGCAAAACTAAATCCTATCAAAAAGTTCCGCCGCAGTTAAAGATAAAATTTAATTGTGCGAAAACTCATAGTGACTCGTAAACATTTCCACCCCTTTATTGCCAAGGTTTTCCTGTGTTTTTATACTGCAAGATGTTTTTTATTGATGGTATGAATATTAATTGGATTCAACAGAGTCCTTTCATCCATTGTAAACAAACATAAAAGAATTCAGCCGAATTGATACGTCGGCTTTTTTTTGAAATCGGATAAAAATAACATGTCCGTTTTAGTTTTAATTCTAGACACATTCGTCACAGAATACGAAGATACTTACTATGCTTACTATGTGTTGGTTTGCAATAAAGAGTTATTGTGTTATATTGTACCTACTGTATTGTGTATACACAAATATGTCTCAGTATCTATTTCTTCATAAGTGAACTAAAAAACCAATACTTAAAACTTATTATAATGATATCCGGTAGGTTATTATGCAATTTGTACTATTGCTTAATAATAAAATGAGATCAGCGAGCATGAAACATAAAAGTCAACAAATGTATTTAATTAAGTATGTGCCTAATTTTGTTCAATTACATTTAATAGTTCCTCGTGGCAGTTGTAAAATTTCGCACTCAAAGTAATAAGGAAATGCATATTTGATATATCAATTATCTCGTACGCGTACGTACTTAATTCTAATTATTTTCTGCTATTGTAAAATCTTTGTATGTTTTGTATCTACGCGTGTTGGAAGTAGGTATAGCAGGCAATAGATTGGCAAACTGTGTATTTTTTTCAGGGTTCTGTATTTTTAATACCTAGGATTAAGAAGACCTACATAAAGTTATTTTTATGGGAATTGGGTGAAAAATCATCATAATTGTGTGTTAGGGTCTCCCCAAACCCATCGACGCGGAATTCTTTATGTCCACGCAATAAGAGCGAAAAAGACGACGTTTAGCGATGGAAAGACGTTTTTTTTTCGCTTTTATTGCGTGGACATAAAGTGCTTTTTGGTCGGCTTAAGGCGATTTCGCGTCGATAGATATGGGGAGATCCTTATGTATGAGGTATATAAGGTGCGTAAAATTCTATATAAGTAACGATTAACCAAAACTTTTTACTTAATTTTTTCCCTTTATTGTTTTCTCAAATACACAAGAATATTGAACGAGCATTTGTATTATTTAAACAGTAATGATAATATATCAAAGTAACCCATATAAATAGAATGTATAAATAGTACAAATTACAAGCTGCATAGCAATATTTTGTAGACCAAAGTTGGACTCATCAGATTCCAACATTGGTCTACACCAGGGTTTCTCAAACTTATGGCTCTACGTACCCCTGTTAGTTTCTAGACGACAAACTGAAACAACAACAAATAACAAACAAATAAGTGGAGTTGAAATAAAAAACACAAAAAGACTCCTAAAACCAATCTTAATCATCTTGCCAGTCTTGCAGCCATTATCACGTAAACCTTGTCGCGAACCCCCTACCGTCGAATAGCGAACCCCTAGGGGTTCGCGTACCCCACTTTGAGAAACCCTGGTCTGCACAAAATATTGCTGTTATACCAAGGTATAACATACAAGTACAAGATCTGGATGATGGTGGTCAATCTAAAAACTAGATTTCATAATTAAAAAATCACGACTTAAAACTAAGATGCATTGTGTAATATTTCAATATACTTTAATAAATTCAAAAACATCATAATACAGCACTGTTAACATCCGGTTTTATGTTAACATCTACTGTACAACAGTATGTTAACACTTGTTTTCATTTGATAGCGGATCTATTTTATTTAACAAAAAATAAACATTGATTCGAATTGTGCGATTCGAGTTGCATGAAAATAAATAAATTAAAATCGTACATATATTATGAATGCAAAAGTATATGCGTGTGTATGTTTGTTACTTTTCCACGCTAAAACGGCTGTCCGAATTTAATTTAATTATTTATTGATACAGATTTTTATCTCGCTCTATCGGGATTTATGCATATGAAATACTGAAATCCAAATAGTTAAGCGCAGTGACATGAAGTATGATATGGGTGTACCTAAATAAAAACTATTATTTATTGTTTGGAAATCCCCATGCACGGAAATTTAGTAAAATTCGAAATATAGATCGAATTTTATTTATTGATTGGGGAGAGGCCCTGGGACATATTATTGCGAGTAGATATTTATAAGATAATATTTTATAAGCTTTACGAGTATTCTTCTTTTGTAATTGGTTAATATAAAAAAGAGTAGCAGTTTGTTGGCGAAAATATTTGTAAGGTTGTTATTTTTGTAAATTGTGGCTAACTAAATGTCATATCATATTGAATGTTTCGCTCATGCGAAGCCGCAGGTAAATCCTAGTTGGTAATAATTATAGGAGTGGAGTATCCATTTAGCGTGACCAAAATACTTCATTGTTATCATTTCCTAGTCATAAAATTGATTGAAACTAATCTATTATCGACATTAGACCGTTTATCGTATCCGTTATTAACTATTAAGTTCCCTGCTTTTTACTAATGTTCCATTACAACCCACTTATTTTAGTTACTCGGACATTGACAGCTCAATAATTATATTGACAGCGAACATATTTTGATCCGATATCTGATAGTGAACGTTAAATTTTCATTACGACCTTTATAACGCCGTAAAATTTTCCAAATGTCAATATATTTCCTCGTGTACGTTTAGGGGTTTTTACACACAAACCAGGTTATTAACGTTATTAAAACTGTGATTTTGATAAAATTATTTTTTATACTACCTACCTTTACAACCTCTGGATTTAATGATTAAATCTTTCAATGATTACCTGGCTGGTTAGTGGATGTTTATAATAAAAAAAAACCGGGAAAGTGCGAGTCGGACTCGCGCACCGAGGGTTCTGTAAACATTTATAGGTATGTAAGTAAACGGGAATCGTGTCTTGAAGATATATTTCTCGCATCCAGTGTATGCAGAGCCCTACTCTTAAGCAAAATGTACGTAGTGTGTGATCAGATTATATTATGGTCATTGATATTTACAGACAGACATAAAAAAATCAAGATTTTCAGACTTTTTTAGTTGGTTGTGTTAATAGCTACCTTCATACTAAATATCAAGATTCTGAGTTCACGGGAAGTACCCTGTAGGTTTTGATTCCCTTGCGAGTTTCGAAAATTTGCGGAAATTTACAGCATAAACGGCTGCATCTTTTGATTACGTTGGCTCAGAAGTTTGATTTTTTCACAGCTCCAAGGGACAGTAGACCTCAGTATTTGATATAAATTTCAGCTTGAGACCTCCACGCGTTCCCGAGAAAAATGGTCTTGACAGACAGACAGACGGAGAAAAAGTGATCCTATAAGGGTTCCGTTTTTTCCTTTTGAGGTACGGAACTATAGGAGGTAAGAACTTATTTACTTATGCTAAAGTATCGAGCCGCTCCCGGTTTTGAATATAATGGACCTATCGTTTCCTGTGGGTGTCTTAAAAGGCGGCTAAGTCGTCGAGTTGCGGATAACAGCGTGCTACTACAACCAACCTAACCTAACCTATACCTAAACTTCAATCAAAAGTTCCGCAAGAATTTCTGAAGACATATTGTATATACAAACTCAAACAAATTAGCTGGTTCGGTAAAACCCGATGCGTTCTCGAAACAGTAATTTAATAATTTTCAATCCTGTTTTTTTGGCAAAAATGGTAGTATAAGTAATTCAATGATGGTTGTATCACCAGGCAGGTTTAAAAAAGTTTCATAGAAAGCACCCCACTTCAAATTATGTATGTTAGTAGGGGTATTAACATACATGTTTTTGAAGTGCAGAGGACTGCGCATTATTAAGGAGTAACCCGATCCGTCGGGTTAGTGCGCGTTGAGGCAAGAAACGCACGCAAACATCCGTGTGCGTTCTTACGCTTCAAGGGTGCAAGCTTAATTGCATGCAAGTAAATACTACACCCTAGATAGACTGAAAAATACCTTACGCTATAAACACAACACGAAAATTTAAAACGCCTTCAGGTAGCATTGAAAATGTGTATATGCCTATTCTAAACTATATGGAACACGATATTTTAATTATTTAGGGTATTTTTTTCTCCTTTTTTCTGTCCTTTGACATAATATGAAAATGAAAATAAGTGGTTGTCATTGAATCGATAAAAAAGCTATGTTCATTAAAGTTATTTTATTATCTATTACTTTTTATTTTATTATTCAGGATATTAAAATTACCCATGGCACTGGTCCATACCCCATGCAATCTCGTCCAGAATAGTGTCCCTATATTGAAAAGCAGATTTGTTCTATTTATATTTTTTTGTTTATTTAGTAAATTAATAATTCACAATTAAAAGAGTAATTAGATCTAATCTTGACCTAGTCCCGAACTAATCATAGCTTGTACTATGGATACTAGGCAACAGATAAACATACTTATATAGATAAATACATCCTTAAAAAGATTTTAAACATCCAAGACCCGGGAACAAACATTCGTATTATTCATACAGATATCTGCCCAGGCCGGGAATCAAACCCGGGACCTAAAGCTTCGTAGTCAGATTCTCTAACCACTTGGCCATCCGGTCGTCAATAAGCAAAATAAATATCCCAAACTAATTGTCGTTTAACAACACTTTGTTTAATTAAATTAATTAGCATAATATATAAAATCATAACACCTTCCGGCTGGCCTGAGTTCCTACCAAATTATTGCCTACACAAGATTAATTCCATACTACCGTGTTAAATCAGCGAGCCTATTACGCATGGCTTAATTTATTGGCTCGTTTAATTGTTACTTTGTTCCAATTTTATGACATAAGAAAAACGTTCAATCATGACAGATAACATCGTTCACGTTTTTGACACTGGCCAGCTACCAAACGATTATCGGTAGATGTTTAATATCGGCTCAATCTTGTGCATAAATTATAAACTATTTTAGGGTACTGTATCTTATGAACAGCGTTCAAAAAGTCCATTTTTTGTGTGAAAAATCAATATTTCTACTATTAAATCTTAACCAAATGAAAAATCTGTTAATGTGGCAAAAAAATGCTCAATTATGAAAAAAAAAAAAACAAAAACCCACGACTGTTAAAAAAAGTTATTCTTTCTTGGTTCAACTGTAAAATACCCCCAAATCACTTTGTATCATGTATGCCTATAATAGGTACTTGAAAAGTTCTCCGAATTCCTGCAATATCTACTCATTAGATTTTGATTTGGTGACAAATTGTACGTTGACTTGTTCATCAAGTCGAAAATGTTACCAAGTCAACAGAAAAAAACATCAAATTGTTCTGTAAATGGTGTTCAGAGGTTACAACATAAAAAAAATATGTACCTAACTGAATTGATAACGTCCTCCTATTCTCCAAGTCAGTTAAAAACCATCTCATCGTGATTAATTATTAATTAGAACTACATGAATGCAACAACAAAATCTATTATTTCCTAAAAAAAACACGTAGATATCAGTTTACAAGATAGTAAATTGTACATGCTCCTTTACAAAATATTGACCTGTGTCGTGATAGGGTGGTCTGCCGCTTGCCAAATAACGTTGACCCACCGCGCTGGAGGATTGCCACCAGACCCCATTAAATAAATATGTCAGTGACACTGACAGTAATGTCACCCTGTGAAGGTTTCTGTAGTCCTACAAGGAACCATTATACAAGGTGTTCATTAAATAACTAAAAATCTGAACAGTTTGTTCAGATCAACACTACCTATATTTTAAACCAGATTGCGTGTTTTTTTATCTGTCCTGTTTTATCTTATTTTACTGTGCCCAGTCTAAAAATGAAGAGATGCTTTTCTATCAGTTTTGATTTTCTTTAAAAAATGTCAATTACAGATTACGAGTGTAGAATTAGAAATAAAGTAGAATTACTGTACTAGCCAAATGAACTATTTTTTTTTATATTCGCAACATAGCCCAAAGCATTAAAGTAAAACAAATAAAGACAGTTGGGGTGCCTGAGTTTTTCAGTTTAATAAATAACACCGTGTAGTTTTGCTATGTCCGTCGGTCCGTCCATGGCTCTGCTTAGAGACTATTAGTGCTAGAAAGCTATAATTTGACATGAGTATACGTAAGTCAATCACGCCAACAAAGTGGTAAAATTAAATCCCGTACACGTAAAACTCTAGTTAAGATAAACACAGTTAAAATCAAACCAGTTATTTTTTAAATAGAAATTAAAACGTGTATACACTCTCAATACCAGTAGATTGCAGACGCATTACTTAGAGAGTTATAGGGTTAAGATATAATAAGTATCTACTATGAAAATTGTTTCATAGGCTGGCTGCCTTACATTCCACGACAGAAGAAAGCATACCAAGCTATGCTGCTTAACAGCAGAATTGTCAGATTTCTCGTTTTCGCGTAACATTGTTTACTTTAACAAACCAAACGTATTGAACGCTATTTCCAGCCAAGCTATTTGCGTTATTCCATTTCAGGAAGTCACATAAGAGCAAACTCATTACCGGAACAAAGTGTAGCGCTTCTATTACCGTAACAAGTAAATACCTCCGCGTATTTATCCTAGCAGTACTAATTACGAACTCGTACGGTGACTGCAGTACATACAATAGTTGTTCAACTTCCCTCGAGTCCTAGAAACTTCAAGTTTTACCTCATACGTTTTCAAAACAAAGCTATGCTGTGGAGTCTAGTCAGAGTGGGCTGCAAATATGTGTTTGAGAACATTCTTTTTATAATAATCTACTTAGATCATAGGTTTTGAACATGGGGATGAAAAACCTTTGCAAAGATGGAAGGTGCATTACGAGTTTATTATGTAATCGCAATCTCAGCCAATATGGCCATGCTTTATTTGCCGTGGCAGGTTATCCAGTCTGTTTTGAATTTGGCTACAGATTTCTTTTGAGTGTGCAAATAGCGATCAAACAAAAATTTAATTGTTGTAAAACAACAAAATCCTTACTAATCCTCGCTAATCCATGCTGTGTTTGTGTGTTTGTATGTTTGTCCGTCTTTCACGTCGAAACGGAGCGACAGACCGTCTTGACTTTTTGTGACATGTGACATAGTTTATGTGCCAGAAAGTGATATGTATAGGCTACTTTTTATCCCGAAAAATTTTGCGAGATAGCCTTAAAAAATTGAATAAATTGTAAAAAAGACCAGTCAAAAACTTCACAATGAATTTTGCTCTACGTAATAAATAAAATACATAAATAAATATCACGGGACAATTCACACCAATTGACGTAGTCCCAAAGTAAGCTTAGCAAAGCTTGTGTTATGGGTACTAAGCAACGGATAAATATAATTATATAGATAGATACATACTTAAATACATAGTAAACACCCAAGACCCGAGAACAAACATTCGTATTAATAGGTACATACTCGTAGAATAAGTTTATAAATTAGACTATCACTTATGTAAAACCTTCATTATTTGTGACTGGAGATAAACCACGTCTTCGTGGCTACACTTTAGCATAGATTCAGATAAGAGCTCAGAACATGGGTTCACACAATTATTTTACGTCGAGAGAAGGGATTCACGACAATAGTGTTAGAGTTTCGTAAGTGCATGTGCATTACATACAGGTACAAGCAAACGTCAACAACCATAGAATTCGATTTGGGACCGTATCCAACTTTTTCTACTAATATTATAAATGCGAAAGTTCGTGAGAGCGTGTGTAGGTATGTTATTGTTTGTGTTTTTTCCCGCTTAAATTGCTGGATGGATTTAATGAAAATGTGTCATAATTATTATTATATTATTGCTTTTGAATATCTAACAATAAGTCATATCAGTGAAATGGAGTCGATTAAAACCAGTGGACACTTCTAAGTAATAGATATAAGTTTTTGTATTATATACGGACCTAATGTCAAGTGAATAAAGTCGTGTATGCTTATTTTTATTACTTGGGCCCTATCGATGTTTTTGTTGTTAACTGTACATAAAATGCAATCGAATGATTAATGTTTACCAAATCAAATTTCAATTTGGTGCACAATCGAAGCAGTTTGCCACTTACTTGCCTGTATAATTGGTCAGGAAATGAACTTACTGCGCCTGACTATTGCTTTATAGCCATGCACTTGCTAAATTAACTCCCATTACTATTTGACCTTAGTAGCAGAAATAGCTGGAAACTTATATCTCATATCGTAAGTGTTCAAGGCACTGTAAATCCGGCACTTAGTTTGAATACCGTGTAATCAGGTATTAATGTATATTTACTTGAGTTTATTAATTACTGTTCTTATCTTATATGCCATCAAAACTTTTTAAAGAATATTGACAACTATAACCCTAACACTACAGCCCAGTTTAGACCTCCAAGAAAAATCATGCATATTGCGTGCACTGCGAGACCGAAAAGCTAACCTGATTGTAGTGGTCACTCAGGCGCCGCCATGTAATGCAACTTGCACGATTTTCCTTACAAGTCTAAACTGGGCCTTAGTATTGTTCAAATTATAATCGTGCTAGAAATCTACGGTTTCCAACTCTATGTTGTCAGTCTTAAAACTTGCACAAAACGTTATCGGTTACAAATACAAATAATTTTATTTCGCTTAGAATTTCTTTCTTCATTATCGTTGTAGTAAGGGATTGAATTTTTTTGCCTGCGTTTGTGTTATCTGGACATGGTTAAATCTAGGATGTAGAGGCACTTACTAGGTACCTAAGCATGTCTATCTTTAGTCAGCGTTATTGTGTCGAACTTAGGCTTAAAGTAGGCTTTTATTTAAACTCTTAAATTTTACTAGAAGTTTAAGGATAAGGCTGCGTTTCCACCAGAGAAGTACGAGGATGTGATGCAAGGAATGTTTTTTTCATGAACCAATAGAAACGCTTCATTTACCAATCCTCGCACAGCACCGCTCTGGTGGAAGCAGCTGCTATTTTTTCGTTTCATGAAAAACATATTCAACACATACATCAACACATAAACCGGATTGCTACCACCATCTTGCTCGCTAATCCTGCCGTGAAGCAGCAGTGCTTGCACTGTTGTGTTTCGGCGTGGAGAGTAAGACAGCCGGTGAAAGTACTGGCA
Source organism: Choristoneura fumiferana (assembly GCF_025370935.1). Classification (NCBI taxonomy): domain Eukaryota; kingdom Metazoa; phylum Arthropoda; class Insecta; order Lepidoptera; family Tortricidae; genus Choristoneura; species Choristoneura fumiferana. The sequence continues at coordinate 16,264,562 of NC_133473.1, forward strand.
CTTGAGGTATCCCATCTTAGGCCTCTAGGTTGGCAACGCGTCTGCAATACCCCTGGTGTTTCAGATGTTTATGGGCGGTGGTAATCTCTTACCATCAGGAGACCCACTTGCTCGTTTGCCATCCAGTCGAATAAAAATAAAATAAAAAAAACACAATATCCTTTCACATCTCTAGTTAAAACGCAGCCTAATTGACAAGTTATTATTATTACAAAGCTTTCCTATTTCTGCACGGAAGAGCAAAAATGGCATGCCTTCGTGTTGAACATATTATCGAATTATCTTCCTGAATAAGAGTGGGAAGTATAACGAGGAGGTCACCGGCAGCGACTTGTTTTAATATGTGTTCGCAATTTAAATGTAAACATAATGCCATAGAGCTATGAAACTGCCAGGTCAAACTTTAAAATCAGGGTGTAGGGTTAGTAAAGTCAGGGCTAAGGGGCTTGGCTTTTCCTTGGATCTGATAACTTTTTACAGCGTAAAATCTTGGCCGCCATTTTTACATGAAATATTTTTGTTTAGTTGATAATGAAAAAATAGTTACCTACCTGTGCGATATTTTTAAAAATCTAACTGACGAACTAAGACCTTTTTAAGAAATCTAGCCTATAGTATAGTCACAAAACTTAGGACTTTATAGTCGGTTTACACAATGAACAAGATCGACTTTATTTATCAATTATTCAGCTGCTTTACCGATATTCACTTCCACTAATCTTTTGTTACAGATTAATGCGTGACACGTTGTCTAAATAGGTATTACTTCAACAATGAGCTCAACGCTGCTAATTCCCCTTTCAGACAGGGGTCGCCGTATTTCGGTGATATGACAGGTTTTAAGACTTAAAAGCTAGACAGGGGTTAACAATTTACCTTTGGATTTCTTATTACTGAATAATATAATTAAATAAAAATATCATGGGACACCAATATGAGCTTGAAATATTACGAGGGTCATGCCAAAAGAAATTAGATATTCAAAAACTACAAGGTTTATTATTTATTCTTGCTATCTATTTTTTCGAAGGATTCACCGTGAGCACGTATACACTTTTTCATCCGGCTAAACCACATGGAAAATTTCAGTGACCATTCTTCTTTGGGTAAGCTCAGAAATTTCATAATTATAGGCAGCCAGGGCATCTTCTTTGGTTTCAAATCGCCTTCCTTTTAACTTTTCTTTAATTTTTGGAAACAGGTAAAAATCACAGGGTGCCAGATCAGGAGAATATGGCGGGTGAGGTAGTATAGTGACATTATTCGAACCAAAATAGTCGAGTGTTCTGGCAGAAGTGTGCGGGGCGGCGTTGTCGTAGTGCCAGAGCAGGTGCGGGGTTCCGGACTTTGGCCGCTTGTCACACCAAGCTGACAGCACCTGTGGAGCACAAACTGTCACATACCATTCTGAGTTGACAGTTCTTTGATCGTCTAGCACCACAGTCGCAATATGGCCTGTCTTGCAGAAAAATGAGGCAACCATTTGTTTCTGTGTGCTTCGTGCTCGGCGACATTTTGTTGGAGTCGGTTCATCTTCAAAGCACCATACCGTTGACTGCCGCTTTGTTTCAGGATCGTAGTTATACAACCATGTTTCGTTACCTGTCAGTGATAGAATAGGATAGTGCTGCTGATCCAATGCCTAGATCACGCTCAAGCTCTACGTAAGTAATTCGTCGGTTCTCACGGATATTTTTTTCCACGGCTTGCACATTTTCTTGAGTAACTGCGGTTGGCGGTCGCCCCGACTTCGCCTCATCTTCAAAGCTCTCCCGCCCTCTTTTAAATTCAGCAAACCAATTAAAGATAGTTGCACGAGAACAAACAGACTCACCAAAAGTTGTGGCTAAAAGTTCAAAACATTCTTGGGGCTTTAAACCTTTTTTAAAGTCATAATAAATCATAACTCGAAAATCACGTCGACTAAGTTCCATTGTAACCGCAAATTCCCGCCAGAATCAATCAGAAAAAAAAATATTTAAAAAAATATTACGCAGATTTCCGGAGTATTCCATTTTTAAATTTATAGCTATTTAATCAGCCTTCACGGTGGTGTATAACTGGCCAGTATCAATCAAACGAGCATGGAGTATCTAATTTCTTTTGGCATGACCCTCGTAAATTTGCGAGACTAGATAGCAAAGAGAGATTGGGTCGTAGATAATCTATGTTTTTTTTGTTAAGTATTTGGTAAACTTTGAGCTTATGTACCTACCTATAGATTAACAAAAAAACTTAGTAAGACTGCATTTAAATAAGTAACATTTTCATCAGTATGACATTTACTGCAATAAACGCAAATACCAGCAAATCTTTTACCAAGCAAAAAACTTTACCGTATCTATTTTTTGTTGACTGGTTTCTTTATCAAAACGGGCCGTGTGAACCATTCTCAAGTCATAAATCGAAGGCTGCTCAGTATAATTGATTGTGAACGCCAGCGTTGGATAGATTGGTTTATATCGGCTGTTAATCTATGCACCCATCAGGCGCAGACAATGGACCGCGTGTATTAGTGCGCCGGAGCAAACGTAAGCAAGTGGCGATGCTACAAGCATTAAACTTCGAGAGGATTGTGAAGAAAACGGAAAGGATGGCGTTTTTTACACAAATGGTGATTATGATTCTGATTATGCGTGTTTGGTAGCATTAGTACTCGTAACTGGGTCAATATTCAAACGTTTCAACCTCTCATTTTCGTGGTCACGATGGATATATGTAAGTATAGTAGGTAATAATAACCTGATAACCCCATCTATTAAAAGTAACTGATTCTGTGGGTATCCAAGACCTAACTTATCTGTTGTAAAAGTTTAATGCGCAGAGTTGAACACCTAATCTTGTTGAATAAAATTTGAGATTGCAGTTAAACTTAGAGTACTTAGGTTAGTAAAAGGTCTTACAGGACATAAAATATTCGCTTGAAAGTCACTTTGTTGCGTCTCTACTGAGTTTCGTCTATCTAAAATTCTTTTCGACGACGTTTTAAGACGATAATAAGTACCTACTATTAGTATTCTGCGTTGAAAGTGTGCTTTGGTGATAAATGGGCCAACATTTTTCATTCCTTTAAGTTCTAATTTTGGAAAGTTCCACTCCGTTTTAAGCCCGAAAGGGCTGTTAGAATTTTAGTACAGCTAATTTTTACTTGCTAATTTAATTAAGATTTATCTTTCGTCTGAGCCATATTTTACTTTTACAGCGAACTCGAGTAGGTCAATAAAATATCCGAATGACGCTTCCAAATATCATAAAACTGAAAATAGCTGAACTTTCATCTTTTTCAGCAAAAATGTCTGGAATATTGGTGTGTTTGCTCGCTCTATTATGAATCAAGTCATAAAGCGGTATGATGGTATTATCGAATTTCCCATCGCAGATAAACCCTTTTGCGTAAATAGCACACAGAGTATTCAGGCGCGCAGCCTGCGTAATATCAGCAGATCGTTTGCGCTTACTATCCATTGAATTGAATAGATCAGGTGAGGGTTTGATGTGACTTTGTAGGGTGGTAATCACGATGCAGATGTTGTAACTTTGTAAAGGAGTAACGTTGACCGAGTACGGTGACGTCAGACGGCTATGAAAGTTTGCTTGAGATAACGACCGGTCCGCTACGCCTCGCCGACAAACTATGAAGTTTCTTGTAAACTAGAGAGTTACTGTATGGACGTTATAATTCTAGAGCATAAAAGCATGGTAGCTGTGTTAAATTAGCGAGATAGAAAATTATCAGTTGTTAGTTCAGCAAATTATCAATGCTACCGCATGAAGGTTACCTATTTGTATTATAATGACTTTTGAAGTCCTTATTTTACCTCGTCAGTACTGTAATCGTGTCATCAGCAGACAATGCATGGGAAAAACACAAACGCCTATTCAATAACTCGAGCGACCGTACATATATCACGATTGATTATAATAGAGCCCATACTGCGAAGAGTAATATATTTCTATTACTTATTCGTTTTTATCTTTAAATATTAGGACTAGTAATATTATAAATAGGAGGTATCAACTACATAAGTACGAGTATGATAAAGAAGAGCGGTTTTTATGTTCATACGGAACTGAAATAAATCGTATAAAAATTCAGTCGCAGTTGTTTAATGCTGTGTCTCATTTAAATGATTGGTTATTCAATTGTAAATCCCGATATTCAGTGAACCGCGCGTTGAGGTTTTGTATGACAATTTGCCAAAATATTGGACTATTCAAATTCGTAGCATGAAATGAAAATACAATATAAGAACATGAATAAATTACCCAAATTTCTTGTGTAAACACGACCGTTTTAAGGCCCGTATTTAATATTTGCTTTGTTTATAAATATAAATGTACATCAGCGGAAATAAAATCTAAAAATGTTCAGCCTCTTTCCGGTCAATGAAAATTTCGGGAAACTAAAAAATGTGAAAAGGGTTTTTTTTTTGTGAATAGATTAACTTCTTGACCTTTTTTATCTCGGCTCATTTATACCCACTTTTGAAATGAACTTATGAATAGAACAAACCAGGGTTGAAGTTCCTAAAACAAATACGCTCCAGAACAGTGCTAGCATACCTTTCAAACCGCAGTAATACCTAAATACAACATTGATATTCCGCCAACACCCTGAAGTCGTAAGCAAGCAAAGTCAATTCTGGTATCTCGATTCCCGATATCCAGACTCAGTTCTCGCTCGAGTATAATGAAATGACTCGACAGGGTCAGCGGACGGGTATGCACAATGTTGCCGCTTACTGTTTACCAACTCGAAAACTTAGGGTTAGAGATGCAGGATGAGGTCAACTGTGTATGTAGATGATTTTGTAGTAATTGGCAAGATACCTACTGAAATTCAAGATGTAAACTCTCACGAGAAGACGTTATTTGGCGTTTAGTTGTGGTATAGAAAGAAAGAAAGAATACATTTATTTACCAAAATTCCGCACAACAAACAAAGAAATATATAGGTAAAAAAAAAGACAACCTTATATTATATTTATTAAACAGGCAGAAAGAGAAAAGGAAAAAAGAAACATTAAAACCATTAATTTGATAGAAAGAATTTCACATCGTAATAGGACACGATGTTAATTTTTGTCTTCTAACTTGACAAATTCATCATAATCTCGCCTTATACATATACTCGTACGTCCCACTGCGCAGGGCTCAGGCGTATATAAAATACTCTGTGACTCAGGCATCCTCCCAATTTAGAGAGCTTATGCCATAGTGACAGCTTGTCTCGCGGTCCGCGGATCAGATAAATAAAATCGGTTTATAAACCGGCCAAGTGCGAGTCGGACTCGCGCACGAAGGGTTCCGTACCAATCTATACAACATTCATTAGACATTAGCAAAAACGGCAAAAAAATCACGTTTTTGTATGGGAGCCCCCTTAAATATTTATTTATTTCTGTTTTTAGTATTTGTTGTTATAGCGCCACAGTTATACATAATCTGTAAAAATTTCAACTGTATAACTATCACGGCTCAAGAGGTACAGCCTGGTGACAGACGGACGGACGGACGGACAGCGAAGCCTTAGTATAGGGTTTCTGTTTTTACCCTTTGGCTAAGGAACCCTAAAAATGATCTCCATTGAACAATCACATTTGAGAACCAATCTTACTTTAATTGTCGTTTTTTTGACTTGACATTCTTAGCATTTTATTAAAAGTGAATTACTTACTTACATGCAAAGATTACAAAATCACATCATCTTGTGTACAATAGGTAGGTACATAAATTCTTCTTTTTAAATCGTTTTACATCACATCCAGAGGCCATATTGCCTAACGTTTCTGATGCTCGCGATCGCAATCAAATGACAGATTTCGCATACAAAAACTGTCATTTGATCGCGATCAATTGAGCGTCAGCAACGTTAGGCAATAAGGCCTCAGGACTTAGCTAACCCTTAAAATAAAACAAAAGAAGAAATCAAATTCTAATTTCAAATGGCATCGCATTTCCAGTGTTCCATTGTAGCCAGTATTTACCTACGTCCAGCCCCCAGAGCACTGTGAATACATAATGTGATAAAACGATGCACTGTTAAAGGAAATTGGAATCGCGCAACACTAAGCCCCTGATTAGACAGTTGGTTCGCTCAAGTGCCTGTTATTAACGTATCGGAAGCTAATTTCAGGTTGACTCTGCATCTGGTGCTATGTGCTTGAGGATACAGTTATTTTTATAGATTCACTTGTTTTCGTCGAAGGTATATTAGTGTAAATAGCCTCTATAAGGATCGTCTTTATTTGCGGCGACAACCAGGGGGCAGATGGCAGTTTTTTACAAGCTTTTATTAGTTTTAATAATATACAGTTGACATCTTAAATAAGGTTTACCGTACAGGAATAAATATCTACTATCTTATTCTGCGCAGTACCAGTACGAACACGTTATAGTACAATCCTTTAAGGGCATTTCAATATTACTATATAATTGCAAAGTACTTTGTTGATTTTTCCTTTATTCCTTACGTATATGAAAGCTACATTAGTCATTAGAATTATGAAAGGTACCTAATATATTATGGAAACTATATTTTCTGTCACTTAAATTTAGATTTGTCACTCATTTGCGTCGGTATATTAATCAAATCTGTCTCTAAGTATGAGTTATCAGATGAATGTAAACCTGTATCCTAAATTATAGTTTGATCATCAAAATTCGATCACCAAAATAATAGATCTGTCACCTAATAAATAGATCAGTTCCTTAATTCGATGCTTCTACTTATTCTACTAAGCAGGTCTAGTTAGGTACGACGACGAGCGAAGCGAGGAGGAGTTTTAGGTAGATCTGCGACCCTCAGTGCGCGAGCCGAGCGAGCGAAGCGAGCGTGCCGCGTCAGCGGCCGGCGAAGTGCCAGAACCGAACGAACATTGCTAATACTTGTATGTTGGATGAGTACAAATGTTTGTACTTAGTAGGTACTTGAGTCTTGGATGTTTGTAATGTATATGTATGTATGTCTACCCGTTGTTTAGCACCCATAGAACAAACTTTGCTTAGTTTGGGCTGAGTAATTTGTTAGAGGATTTATTATTATTAGTAGAGATTATTATTATTATTTCATTCATTGTATATCATTATCGTCAAATTTCACTTCAATTATTTGATGATCACTATTATTTTCCAGTAATTAAAATTAATTTTTATGTGGCCATTTCTATATTGTTTGATGATTCAGTTTTAGTGACACATCTATTATTTTGGAACCCAATATAATTATTTGATGATCAATATTATTTCCGAGAAATTTTTAAATAATATTTAGGTACTTAAAAGTTTTAATATTATTCGGTGATTCAATTTAGGTGACAGATCTACTATTTTCGGAACGATATTATTTATTAGGTCGCCGAAAATGCATTTTTAGGTGATCAATAAAATCATACCCATATATTAAAACTTCTTATCATAAAAATGTAAGTTTTATTCACCGAGCCACCGTTTTATTTTTGTTTTTGGTTTCATCATTTGCGGCCTGTAGTAAATACGTCTTATTGCAGACCATCATTGTTTAAAAACACATAAAAGGACTGATTCACCACCCATTGATTAATATTATTTGACGGATAAATGGATTACCGTCTCAGTCTATTCGAACAAAATAAACAGAAACGGCATAACATTATTAGTATGGTGATACAGGGGGTAAATATATTTTGGAAAAATCCACGACCCTCTGCTTAAGAGGCGTTGGGTCATATTGGAAAAAGAGTTAAGGTATAACGGTAAAAATCAAGTTTTTAGCTCTAATATATTGCAAACAACAAAATTTTACGTAAAATCAAGTTGCATCCTTATCTATATAACACAGTAAATACAAGGAACGTTTCGCGAAGATAAATCGTGCCCATACAGAGCTGTGTGATAGTCTCGAATGTGTTTTATCGGAACATTTGAATCGGTAGTCCAGCAATAAAAGTAGGAAGATCTTTCCGCGCCAGAGCATTAAATCAACGGGAGGCGTCATGCGCGCAGGTTGTTACAGAAATACCCGCAAAGCCGAAAAGAAGTTAAATGGTCCATTATAAACAGTTCCAGTGAATGACACTATAGGGAAGAATTCTTAGTTAGTTTGAAAGAACTATAAAATTATCAAACACTTAGCTTATATGTAAATTCATAAACTGGTTCTTAATATATTTTATAAGAACCATGATTTTCATAATAATAATACATTATTAAATTATGACAGTTTTCCGTAACCTATAAAATTGTACCAGTGGATGACCGGCAATAATTTCGAATGTCCCATTGTATGACTATGAAAAAATATGGTCAGTGCCCCAGTATATGAAAAGGTTTTGTACCGAAGTTGCAAAATACTTGTAACCAGTGTATGACACTGTACAGTGTGACAGTGTGTGACCTAATGAATGACATCTGTCATTCGTTGGTACTCCATCCTGAAACCCGTGTCAGACACTACTCAAGCGATAAATAGAAGCTTTATTTAGAAAGCAATACAAATATATCTTCGACATCCTACTAATTTGATCCAAATTAAGTTTAAAAAAATATTTATTTGTAGGAGCGAATGACATGGGTGTCATCCATTCACTAATAAACGCTAAAACTAACTTAAGTAATATAGTTAATTTCAAACACTTAAAATCAACGGTAAGTTTGATGATTTAACCGTTTCAATAATCGCTTACTTACGTATAAAACGCATAATCCTGGTTATATATATTTTTTATTCAACTGGATGGCAAACGAGCAAGTGGGTCTTCTGATGGTAAGAGATCACAAACGCCCATAAACATCTGCCACACCAGGGGTATTGCAGATGCGTTGCCAATCTAGAGGCCTAAGATGGGATACCTCAACTGTCTTACTCTCCACGCCGAAACACAACAGTGCTTCACGGCAGGATTAGGATTTTGGGGGTGGTGGTGATGGTGTTGATGGTGGCGTGGTGGTGATATCTACTTTGACAAGGCAATTTATTAATAGTTGCACAAGCACGGCAACGCATTATTCAACTTGAAGCACCTGTTCGTGAAAACTATCTCTCAAATCAAAAATGTTTATCCAATTAATGAAAGCGTCTACATAAAACTTATAGATGACACTAGTAGTCGATTAAATCCAGTTTTTGGGTTATGTATGACTTACCTTTGATAAAAAAAAACATTAATTAATTTTTAAATTGACGCAACTCTCATTTAAGTATACTTACTAAATTGTAGAGTAACACTCTGTTAAACAATGTATGCTGACTCTGATTGTATGACATGACAGCTTATTATAGTTGATAATATTTTTCGTTTGATAATTAATCATATTTTTACAGGTTATTTTGTAACACGAAGTAAAAAAAATCTTGTTCTTTTCGTATGAAAAAAGAAAGCCAAAATATTTCTGGACCACTGCTTGCAGAAGAGAAGGGTTGCTCCAGTAGGTTTTATGGTCCAAGTTTCTACGTAATAAATCTAGATTTATTCGTTCATCTGAGAATCAGGAGGCGTCTTAGCAATACGCTTTGCTCTTGCTTGTTGAAATTCAGGAAGATTATATTGAATTTAATAATGTTTATTTTATCAGTTTCCTCTAATGTTAACCGTTAAAGGACAGTGGTTTAGATGATTCAATTATTTAAAAAAATATTATTTAAAAATAACGGGTGTAAAATAATTCATATAAGATTCGAATTTACTACCAAGTGTGCAGTTAGTATTAGCAAATAATAAATTAATTCATTACACGAATTATTTGAACGGACGGAACGGAGTTTATTAAATTTTAAGCTCCTTTGTTTGTTTTATTTGTTGTCTTTGTAACCCTTACCGATATGATAAATGAGATTGTAAATATGTCTATCTGTTACCGTTTCATGGCTCAACCGCTGAAGCGAATTAGATTATGTTTTTATAAAGATACTAGCTTTTGCCCGCGGCTCCGCCTGCGTGGTATTCGGTTATCGCGCGCTGTTCCCTCGAGAACTGTGCATTTTTTGCCAGGATAAAAAGTAGCCTATGTCACTCTCGGGCCCATAAACTATCTCTATGCCAAAAATCACTTCGATTCGTCGCTCCGTAACGGCGTGATAGACGGACAAACACACTTTCGCATTTATAATATTAGTATGGATTGTAAGACCCTGGGGAAGGACATAATAGTTTCTATCACGGAAAATCGCATAAGTAATTCTTACGGAGCGATAAACAAATTCTACGTAGACGGACTCGCGGGCAACTGCTAGTATAAATACTTTTTTTATTAGCTTAGGTATAGTATACCACTGCTGGGCAAAAGCCTCCCATTTTTTTTCCACTCGTCTCTACTTTTGGCCAACTCTTGCCAATCTGACTGGAAAAGGTCCAAATCGTCCCGCCATCTCCTAGGTCTGCCTCTGCTCCGGTGCCCATCGCATGGAACCCTATTGGTAACAACTTTAGCCCAGTGATTAGGATCCATGCGGCAGACGTGTCCCGCCGAGTCCTATTTTAATTAAAAAATATAAATTTAAAAAAATAAAAAACCCGACTGCCTTAAAAGATACTAAAAAGGCAGTCGGGTTTTATGATTTTTTTAATTTATTGTTTTATTTCACACTTTTTTAATAGTTCTGTGAAAATGGTAGATTGAAACTATTATAACCCATATATATATATTTAGAATGGGCTAATTATTAGCTTTCATTAGATACCCCACTCGATAGGTTTGAATAAAAATCGTTTTTTGAAAACTTACAATAATTTTGGCGCCAAAAATCCGCCATTTTGATTTTTCAAGAATTTCATGTACCCAAGTGTCACTCGCGTCATCAAGACGAATCCAATGACGTAATCCAATGACGTATAATTTATCAAAATCGGTTCAGCCGTTGAGTAGTTACGAGAGGACATAGGAATAGACATATATGCATACATATACATACGCGTCAAGCACATAACCCTCCTTCTTCGCAGTCGAGTAAAAAACATAATTACTTGATTAAAAAAATGAGATAAACATCCACAAACTTCAGTTCTTTTAAACATTTTGTAGGCATAGTTAATAATTGCCATAAAATGTTTCCTCTAACTGGATTATTTTAACAATTTACAGTCGAACACAAATTACTTACCAAGAAATACGCCTATTTTAATTATGTATCTTGCTCCAAAAATTTGCCTTTCAATCTCCGTAATTTATATAAAAGGGCAGCAATTTGAACTAAATCTACTTTACTTAAAATTAAAATGCATTTCCATTAAGATTTTGTTCTCCTTTCATAGCTCTAATTGAATGTTTCAAACGTAATTTAATTCCCAGCAAAACGGTACTTAATTCTATTGTAATGCTTAATTAATGAGAAGAAACGTTGAAGGTTTTTTAAAGTGACTTTTTATACAAATCTTTGGCTTCGTCAGACTGTAAGTATTTTTTTAAATATAAACTAGTAGGTCCCTTTCATCATCATCATCATCATCATGTCAGCCGCAGTCAGCGGCTTGTGATTTCCGCATCCACCGCGATCTTAACCAGGTCGTCGCTCCATCTTGTTGGAGGCCTACCGACAGCTCGTCTCCTGGTTCGCGGACGCCATTCGAGAACCTTCTGACCCCATTGGCCATCAGTTCTGCGAGCAATGTGCCCCGCCTACTGCCACTTCAGTTTCGAAATTCTTCCAAGGTACCTTTAGCTCTAAGTAGGTTAGGTATAGGTACAGAAAGCAGGTAAGCTCGAATCAACTGAAATCGTGACCCCTGTGGAACCTTTTCGTAGAAAAAGTCATAGTGACATCGCATTACTTGACAAGGGAATTTATTACTACACTTATTGTGAGAACGTTCTACGGTGAGTCAGAAATGAAATGGTTTGACTGCAGATGAGAAAAATACCTTATTGATGCCTTATTGTTTCAGAAAGATTTATTTCAGATAACCGTTAATTTTCAAGGGAACTGTTTCTTAGTAAACATTTAAATTGCATTTATTTTATTTTTTGATTTCCAACAAATAATACTTAGGTTAGGTTAGGTTAGGTTAACAGTTATAATAAACCCACTTACACAATCACTTTGTAGGATAATATTACATGATACCTAGCAATTGTAGACACATCTTAAAAAGATGTACTTGTACACAATAGTAAGACCTAATACAACAGGAGACAGGTACACAGGGAGAAATCACATAGTAAATAATACATAGGTAGCCTAATTGCTTCAGAACGATCTTTTTCATACAACCTTTTTCGACAGAAATAGGCAAGGACTAGATTTCAGCAGGTGGTGTAATTTACAACTGCATGAAATTAAAGTAACACATTAAATGCCTAAAACTATATGTAAATAGATACGAGTAGATGCACAGTACAGTCGAGTTCATAAACTTGTGAGAAAATTTTTGATCTAAAATATCTGAACTCGACTCTATTGTTAACGGCGTAGAAGCGTGTTCAGATATTTTTGATCAAATTTTTGCTCCCAAGTTTATGAACTCGAGTCGACTGAACCACATAATACAGATATTGTTATCCGTATTATAGCATAGAGGCATACCGATCTCTGTTCAGAGTTTTTTATGAAAAATTCGACTCGACAGAGGTACCCAATCGTATATCTCCGGCTGCACTTCATCTAAATCTAAAACCTAACCAAGAATGTGACAGAAAAACTGTAGGGTAAAATGAAATATCAATCAACAATAAAATTAAATGTGCCAACATTCCACAGAATAAAAACGCTACAACTTCCCTGGGTCACGTTTAATAAACACGAACCTGTCGCGTTGCATTTTTATAAAACCCGATTCATGGCTCACTTTAAATCAACACACAGCGCTCAATTTATAAGCTGAAGCGGGTTAATATCTGTATGTGTTTGACATGCCTTTTATTTATCAAATCTTAGAAGTAAAATTGAACCCATTTCCAAAGGTCGAATCGACTTAAAATTTTAATTGAATGATGATGTAAGTACAGTTAACAAAAACTTTTGTAATAAAAAACCATAAAATAGTAAGTCGGACTCCAAAACGAGGGTTCTTTCCAAACTTGTAGGTACCTAAGTATAATCATGTAGTTGTTTCTTCTTTTGCGGAAGAAGTGGAATTTTCTTTGGATGAAAACTCAGAAACTCGTTGACAAAGGTTTGATTTTCAAAAATGTATAAGCTTTTACAAAATGTTATTAAAGTGATCGTAACGACGGTAAGATGCTGTGGTGTAGCTTCACGCAAAGCTGCTGAAGAGCCTAAGCGCCTGAATAAAACGTAATGCAATCTATTGGGTTGAGGTGCACGATTGTTGTATAGGCCTGAGCCGGAACACTAGTCACTAGATTCTAGTGTTAGCAGAGTCCTGCTTCATGGAAAATATACGCAGAGTGAGGTCATTTTAGATTGGCTACTGACGTAAACAGACGGACAGACAAAAAGTAGGTATTCAATTTTTTTATTGGTTGTGCTATTCCTTCGTACTCAATTTCTACGACAGCTGTTATGGTATATCTAGTGTAGGAGTAGTGTATTGTATGTAGTGTAGTAGTGTTATACGAGTAGGTTTTCGTTGACTTAGAAGCTATTTATTTATTTCACTGTTAGTTATTGATTTCACTGCTCCAACCAAAGGGTAGCAGACTGTTCAAGTTAAAATTTTCAATAGGTAAGTAAATAAAATCCGCCTTTATTTCGAGGTTTGTGAGATGTTGCCGTCCCATATAAATGTTTATCCAAAACAATTAGGTACATAAGTATCAAGGACAAAAATAATTTCTTTGATAAATGAAGCGAATAAATCCAATAGGATCCTCGTAAGGTAAAGAAAGATAGTCTCTTTTAATTGTGATTGTTTTTTTGTAGTCTTTTTGTATTTTTTTACCCGACTGCCCGAAGGAGAGTTATGTTTTTTCAACTCCAAATTCGTTAATTTTACAGGTATCCCGTGAAACCATATCGAAAAGACAAACTGAGACATGGATGCACAGAAAAACCAGAAAAAAAGAAACCAGCGCTGGGAATCGAACCCACACACACACACATATCTCAGGTTCCTTTTTTCCACTACGCTACTTAAGCAGCAGCATTAGCGACATCTATGTTTCGCTCTCATCGAGAGACGTCATATTCTTTTGGAACTAACCGCTCACCCAGACAAGAGATGTCGCTACTAAGCAATCAAATTATGATTGGTTCTTGTAACTTGTACTGCATCATAAAAGACGGAACTGTGGCTTACTGACGACTGCCGGTGCAAAACGATCTCGGCAAAAAGTTGCCACAATGGGGCTCGAGTACAGCGGATTACATTTTCATTTTATGCTCAATAGCAATTACGCTTATCACGATTAAATAAGTAAACTGTTTCGATGATTGGATTACACATCAGGCGTTACCTATAAAATATTACTTAAACCCATCCATCACATTCTCAGCAGTGGGTCAATTCAGTCAATTCTAGGGTAAGCAGCGCTTGTTTGCGCCGCAGGGCCGCGACGCCACCCCCACAGCAGTACCTACTTTCTAATTTTCTATGTACCTAAGTATATGCGATACAATAAATACAAAATAATTTACTTTAAGAGTTATAAAAAATAGGTACTAAAAAGTTCTATATCTCAAAAACGGCTTAACCGATTTTGATAAAACATGTCTAAGAACCATCGCTAGAAAACCTGCTTTCAAATAAAAACAAACCGCATTCAAATCGGTCCACCCGTTTAAGAGCTACGGTGCCACAGACAGACACACATAGCGGTCAAATTTATAACACCCCTCTTTTTGCGTCGGGGGTTAAAAACCGATCTCTTCTAGACAACTCCCTAAAAGGAAAAGAAGGAGGACACTTGACACTTGATTGACAATTGTGTTTCTTAATTTATTATTGTAAAAATAAAAGTTTTTATTTAGGTATAAAGCCTTCTGCTTTACGTACCATACATTACCGACATTTGCCTTCCAAATAATTACTTTTGGCCTGTAAGCAATTTAGTATTAAGAATAAACACAATCATACCTAGAATCAGATTCAAAATTTAATCCAACCTGAAACATTTAAAGCGCGCAATTTTCACAAAACAAGTACCTAATAACGTAGGCTTTCAAACCTCGCCTGTTAAACAAAGATGAATTTAATCAAAATTATCGGGGAATAACAACACTCAATAGCCCCGTTCAATTTCGCTTAATAAGAAATTTTAACCCGACAAATGGCTCGAATCTGAAACCGGGAACAATTGGAAGGCTTTAGGGCACGAGATATAATGGACAACGCGAAACAAAAATGTACAGCGTTTTATACAAAAGTAAAACGTGGATAGAATTAGGCCGGCACGCAGACACGGCTTAAGTGGTCCTTGGCCTTTAGGGAAATCGTACGCCAATTTTGAAATTGCATTTATATATACGTGAAACTCACAAAGATAGGTGATGTAGTGCGCTAGTTTTGCAGGTGGTAGGACCTTGTGCAAGGTCCACCCGGATTGCTACCACCATCTTGCTCGCTAATCCTGCCGTGAAGGAGCAGTGCTTGCATGCACTGTTGTGTTTCGGCGTGGAGAGTAAGACAGCCGGTAAAATTACTGGCACTGGAGGTATTCCATCTTAGGCCTCTAGGTTGACAACGCGTCTGCGATACCCCTGGTGTTGCAGATGTTTATGGGCGGTGGTAATCTCTTACCATCAGGAGACCCACTTGCTCGTTTGCCATCCAGTCAAATAAAAAAATAAAATAAAAGCTCTAATGAATTCAAACCGGCAGGGCTACTACGAAACTCGAAACTCGAAGTTCGTGTCGTGTGGTCCCTCTGACATTTATACTATTTAATACGAGAGCGAGAGGGACGGTACAATACTAACTTCGAGTTTCGAGTTTCGTAGTAGCCCTGCGGGTTTATTTCATGAAATAAGAATTCTCACGGTAGCTTCATGTTCAATGAATTCAAGCATATTTAAAAAGTAAATTTATATTATACGTTTGATACACATTTTATCATGTCGATCTTGCGGTCAAGGTAGAAAGTTTTCAGCACTTATAATAATCATTCAAAAATTATTGAGGCGCTTAATACCTATGTTAAGATTGTTCGTGTTCTAGTGGTGAAGAAAGGTAAAGCCTAAAGTCGAATTTTCTTTTTATATTTTCTCTTATTCAGTAAGTACGGTCAAATTTCAAGAAAATAAATTTTCTTCCACGTACCTACTTTATTCATCATCAGCTTCGTTGTTGTAAAGTCTTGTTCCTACCTTATCAAAGAAAAACCGGCCAAGAGCATGTCGGACACGCCCGAAATAGGGTTCCGTAGCCGTTATGAAAAAATTAAGTAATATTATTCTAAGGATTTCGTATTTTATACGGAATCTTCCAAGTTTAGGTATATTTTATACCTGAGGCTTCTATTTACTCTTAAACTACTAATAATTCTCAAGCAAATTTAGCCGTTATAGTTTTGCTTTTAAGTTTGATATACTTACTACCATCCTGAATTTTTCAATTTTTTCCACTCGCCTGTTTAGATTTTAGACGGGGGGGATACGCTCGATTTTAGTGAAAATTTGCACTTTAAAGTTGAATATTTCGCAAACAAATCACTAAATCGAAAAATCGTCGTCAAATCGTTAAATCGTAATCGTTAATCGTTAGCAAACCCCAAATGGTTTTAAAAGACCTATCCAACGATACCCCACACTATAGGGTTGGATGAGAAAAAAATAATCACCTCCACTTTAAGTCTATTTTTTTATTGTACCATTTTGTCGACATAGTTTATATATCCGTGCAAAATTACAGCTTTCTAGCATTGATTGTCACTGAGCAAAGCCGCGGACGAACAGACAGACAGACAGACAGACATGGCGAAACTATAAGGGTTCCGTTTTTGCCATTTTGGCTCCGGAACCCTAAAAAGCAAAACTTAATTGAAAGTACATATCGCTCAAAATAACATTAAACTTGAATCCTCTTTTATCTGAAATCTCATAAAATCCACCGTATTGTGACAACCGTCGCTTATTAAATTGTCGTTAACATCGGTCCCTTTTTGCAGTCGTGCACTTGGCCACACAAACACTAATGACTTGAATATTGCCCGGGAATCTTCGCTGGATTGCGGCATTTGCATGCTAACAGGCGAGGCCCGGCTTTCTTTATTAATTGCTGCCGTATGGCGGTGCACTTCTATTTTATAGGTATCTCTTGGAAACCGCCGCGCAACTTATGGAAACAAAAGCCATTACGTTGGCTGGTAAACGAATGCTGGTTAAAGTGATTGTTAACTGCGGTGTGTCTGCGCTTACAAAAATATTGGCAGACTGAGTAGATTTTTTTTTTAAGTTTAGAAAGAAAGAAAGAAAGAAAGAAAGAAAGAAAAGTTTATTTTGGCTCCAAAATGTACCACCTAAAACTAAGACTAAAACTAGCACTAAAACTATGTTACTAGGTGACACGGCAGGATACCAAAATGGGTATCCACTCAGCATGTGTTGCTGCACATTATGTGCAGTAACGCTGGTTTTCTGTGGAGCCCAAACGTTAAATAAACATGTATGCATGAGCCAGTTCCTTTGCCCCAGTCAGACGGAGAAAAAAAT
Organism: Choristoneura fumiferana; assembly: GCF_025370935.1. Lineage (NCBI taxonomy): Eukaryota > Metazoa > Arthropoda > Insecta > Lepidoptera > Tortricidae > Choristoneura > Choristoneura fumiferana. The sequence continues at coordinate 16,282,083 of NC_133473.1, forward strand.
AAATAAATAAAAAAAAGAAATTAAGAAATTAAAACCATAGACAAAGGGAGAAGTGACGTGGCTCAGTGTAAAAGATAATAATACTTATACTGCTGTCGTGGCAATAAATAGTAATTTTTAAACATTTTCTTTTGCGATGCGATGCCTCCGACAAAAGGAACTGGCTGGCAAAGATTATAATTTACAAAGTTTAAAGGTTTAGTAGCAATCTGATGATAATATTATGACTGTGCGATCCCTGTTCTAAGGATTTCGTACTTCAAAAGTAAAAATGGGTTTACTTTATTCGTCTGTCATAGATTTACCTGTATCTACTTGTTAACAAATGAAAACGTACACCTATGGACCTAGAATCATGAAAAAACATAGTCTCACATCCATCACAGTGGACGGACTGTAGTTCGAAATCCGACTCGCTTTCGACCTTTTTTATTATTTAGTTGTTATTAATTTAATGCTGACTGACATCTTCCTCATCTGATACGTTTGATGTGTATTGAATAACACAAATTATAATAGTAATATAATTATTAGGCAACGAAGAAACAAGAATCATCGAAGACATGGTGCATTCAAACACCTTAAGTAATCGATAAAAATTCAGTTTTAAATTCGTCTTTGCCTATGATTTCTGGTAGGCGCTGAAGAATGTTTTTTTTTATTTTGTCACGATTTAAATTACTTTGATCTCAAGTTGAACGTTTTCCTTTACCCTTTAGTTTACCCTTTGTTTGTTTATTTTCATTTGTTCTTAATTAAAACCGTAATAACAAATATAGCTTCGAGTTTATCATTAGGTAGGTACCTATATACCTATTTAAAAATTAATAAAAACTGTGAAGAGATGAACACAATTTTATATCAATTGGCCAACCCGATCGATACTGTTAACAAATTTTAAATGTAGCTAACTAAAGTATCAGTTTCAGACTGAAACAACAAGGCCTGTTGATGCATCGGAGAATGCTTTAGTTATAGTTGCGTTTGTATATTCAACGGATCACTGCACAAAGAAGATTATTTTTATTGCACACTGAAAAGTGCACTGGACCGAATTCGTGAATTGAGAGTTGAATCAATAACTATGACCACCTACCTGGTTTTATTTGTGAAACTGCTTTTCAATTTGACGATTTGACAGCATAAAACGACTCGGTTCTTTAGATGCATTCTTAATCCTCAACGCAAAAAGTGGGTTGATAGCAGTTTGACCCCAATGTCTATGTTTCTGTCTGTGGCATCATTTTCAAACAGATGGACCAATTTTAAAGATAACAAGATACGAGTTGCTTTCAATTCTCTTGATTCCATAGGCGGGAATTTTAAACTGAATGCAAGACCGTTCCAAAACACACGGAAGGAATATTAATTTCTCAAAATTACACCGTTGTCAGGGTTGCTCGTAGCACAGTATCCTTTCCGGTGGGATCATAGCATTGCGGTGGACAAAGCCCGCTTACGTGGGTCTCGGGGCGAGTACTATTCACGCGAATATCTGCAGAAATCCTCTCTGTCACATAAAGTACGCCATTATTCACAGAGTACTGGTCCAACTGACAATGATCCCCAGTATGTATGATAAATCGAACTGTGGCAGACGTTCAGGAGTCATGTCATTATTTGCCGAGAGTTATTTGATTTAGTTATTATCATAATAATAATTATTATTAATAATTACTATCACATTTTATTTCACTTTTTCCTTCAGTCTATTTCAGTTGATTATTCTACAGTCTTATTGTAAACTAGCAGTTACCCGCGACTCCGTCCGCGTAGAATTCGGTTTTCACTATCTCCCAGGAACTATGCAATTTTCCCGGATAAAAACTATCCTATGTCCTTCAACGGGACGTAAACTATCTGTATACCGAATTCCATCTAAATTGGTTCAGCGGTTTAGACGTAATTGAGTAAAAAAACTCCAAACATCCAAACATCTTCACAAATTTAGGATATTATTCTTTTTATTTTAGGATAGTAGGACTTGTACATGTTGCAACTTTATTAAAGTCACAAATTATTTTTTCATCTCTCCTGTTCGGAAAGTTTAATTTTCATGGGTTGGATAGCCGGGATAGCATGGATAGCCGGGTGGAAAATTGCGTTTTCATCTCTAGGATGGAAAGCATTTTTTTTTAATTTTTCGATTAGCCTTGGAGTCGAAGATAATTGAGTTACGTCAATGATACTTTCTTTTCACGTTTCGGCATGGCCATCTAGATCTTAATGGAACGCCGAACATCCGTTTGAAACAAGAAATTTGATATTTATTACGCCACGAACATATTAACCTAACTAAAGAAAGAGATGGAAGTCATTCGTGAAATGTGAAAGAAAGAGATGGAATATTATAAATAAGCAATAAAGGTCAAACTTCTTCGTTAGGCGTTCAACTTCCAGTTTTGTACATAAGCTCCTTGGTTGTGACCAAGTTGTGACCAACTCGATTTTTTTTATAGTCAGCCGTGGCAAGTGGCCAGTCGAAAAGGTACCGTTGGAGGTTGGATATAAGTAAATGCAATTTATTATTTTTCTCTTTTTCATATTTCCATGAAATGAACTGATCATCAGCATATCTGAGAATAGACTGTTATTATCTTTACACAAATTGCGCACGATGAAACATCCATTCAATTTAAACTTGGCACAGTTCACTTGCTATAAGAATAAAGGAAGATAACATATCCATGCTCAGAACAAGTAGTCGATCGTAACTTAATAAAATATTATTCCCGGGAGCAGTGAATTAAATCATAACTTACATGGGATGAATTGAAACGTGCAATGTCGTTGAAAAATATCCTCTACCGATTTTGTACCCACATATTATTTTTAACGGAGGAAAGAGCTAAGCGCTTTGTTACTATGTCTAGCGAAGGTGCTCTTATGAAACTCGTAACTAAGACAGAAACAAAAGACAGCCTTATTGCAACTTTGATTAAAAAGAGCAGGATGCTCGTCGGTACAAAATATTTGTCGGCAGTGAGAGATATTTATTACCTACGCTACATGTTTTTGAAATTAAAAGACGCTTGAGAGATTGTATCGAGTTAAAGTTTCAAAAACTTCTGTGTTCAGGTATCCCAAATATTCGTTTAAAAATCTAACTTTTTTATAGTTCTAATTGATTTCATTTTGTGTTATCAGTTATAGTTCTAATTATACCAAATGATCGCGCCTATTTACTCGTACATACTCGTACTGTTGGTTTAAAGTCATAAAAAGAAATGAAATGCTTTTTATTGTGATGACATTGTTGCTTGTTGGTATAAAAAATAGTTTGTTCAAACGAAACTAATAGAAACATGAGTGTAACGAATCATAAAATATTTAATGAAACTTATGCCAGACTAATATGGCTGAGATTCGCGTCGGGAATTTTGGAAAAACTTGGCACGGTATTACCGCCGGCGAATGCAATTTGGTTAGTAGTTACCTCTTTACCCTCCCCCGTAGGTTAGGAAGAGGAGCAAATTTCTCCTGGGATTTTCTCATTTCAAGCTCAATTTAAAAATTTGTTTTCTATGTAATATTCGCTGTGATGTGACAAATTATTTCAAATGAGATCAGAAAATTAACCTTTTGCCTCATAGCTGAGCACATGCTTCCTCTCATTAATATGTGTTTTTTTATGAGCAATAAATGTTTTTTATTTCTTTCTCTTTCTTTCAAAATGATGTAACGATGACGGTAAATATCGCACTGATGCAATTAGTACAACGCAGCAATGTTTCATTAAGTACTATGCAACAATAAAATTTTGAGTAAAAGTTCTTCACCTGTAAAGTGTAAGTAGGTAACGAGAATTTGCTGAATCGTGATCCACTGTGGAACCTTTTCGTAGAAAAAGTGATAGTGACATCGCACTGCTTGACAAGGGAATTTATTACTATACTTACTATGAGAACATTCTACAGTGGGTCAGGAAAGAAATGGTTCGGCATGGTGGTCAAAAATATCGGCACATGCACTCTATTATCAAGGTATTAGAGCTCATTTTTCGATATTTTTGATCACCTTGACCGCACCGAAATATTTGATGACTGTTCCTGGGCTTGGCTCAAGGTTGTTTGTTTTGTTTAATAAGCGTTAAAAGTAAAGCGTAAACTAAATAAATAAATGTATAAATAAAAAGAAAATTAAAAAAAAACCGTATCTGACCTAGATTTAAGCACTACATCTCCAAAATAAGTCCAACACTACGTGTATACCGCTGAACCATCACGCCGATGTCAGAGCTATCAAAATTATTAAAGTTTTATTTGATTTGATACTTGACTCATAAAGCCATCCAACAATGTTAAAAGGACATTATCTTCGACCACTTTGGGACACCCTTTGCTCTTTATAATAAATGCAAAATACTCATATTTTATGACCTAAAGGGCGTCATAATGAAACGCAATAACTCTCTTAAAATGCCATAACGTAAAACACCATGTGTTCCATGCAGGATCACGTCAAAAGGGTTTAGGGAAAGTAGCTCGGTTAATGTCATGAATTAGTTTCTGTTTTCATTTTACAACAAAGTCCTTTGATCTTTTAGACTAAATGAAATTCGTTCTGTATTTAGATAATGAGTGGACAATTTCTTTGTTTACTGGAAATTGCCCTGCAGCGGGGATCCTTCCGAGATTTCAGAATACGGTAATATTAAATGATAATTATATTCACTAATAATATCGCTTTTGTTGTCAAGACCAACTTGTACCGGATATAACTTGAAAATAAACCAAGTCACATTTTCTCAGAAGTACAGTCGCGGAAACTGAATCACGTACCAGGGTGAACCTTTGTGCTCCTAACGTCATGTTGACATCTCATACATTTACCAAAGCAATCGTAGCGAAATTGATTACGAAAAGTTTCTATCCTGGTACGTGATACAGTTTCCTCGACTGTACAATGTAATTTTCATCAAAAGTTTTGCTTTGATACGATGCGATCAGAATAGAGTAGACTTATTGACCAGCCAGCCTGTTCTGAAAATATCTAGATCAAAGTCTATCAATGTAGGTCATATTGTTTTTGAAGTTTTCTAAAGCCGAGTTTAGACTTTGCAAGTAAAATCGTACAAGTTGCATTACATTGCGAGGCCGTAAAGCCAACGAGTTTGTAGTGGTCAATCGAGTGCCGCAATGTAATGCAACTTGCACGATTTTTCTTGCAAGTTTAGACTTGCAACTCGACTTAAGAGATATAGGAGAAATAATAGTATGTTTTTATCCTAGTATAATATTATTGTTAAATAATAATAATAACCAATTAGAAAATTATTACATTGTTTAAAAATTCTGTTATGACGAACCACTACGATTCCTGACCCAACGTAAAATTCATATGAGTTCCCTTTTTAAGTAATGCGAGGTTACTATTAATTGATATATGAAATTTTTCTACAGTAAAAAAACTATTAAAATACTAGCCTGTTGCCGGCGACTCCGTCTGAGTAGAATTTGTTTCTCGCTATCCCGCGGGAACTATGCAATTTTCCGGGATAAAAACTATGTCCTTCCCCGGTCCTCAAACTACTGTATACCGAATTTAGACGTGAAGAAGTAATAAACAAACAGACTTAAAAAATTTCGTATTTCTAATATTACATTATAGTGGGACTAAATATAAATTGCAATAGAACCGGTAAATAAGTGAAATGTAAAGGAAATAGATCATTACCTCATCAGGTTCTTAACAATTGCCGTATCGAAGCTTTTGTAAAGCCACCTTGTGAGTTGTGACCTTTCAAAGGGCGCTTCAAAAATGGCCGCCATCACGTTCCTGTGACCAGCCATTTTGTAACGTTCCTGTTGTTAGAACTAAATCACACTACAAGCTGGTTTAAGCTGTGAAAACGAGCGCTATAGCCTTTCAGAGAAGTACAAAAGGCGCATTCATCCGTGAGAGGACTAAATTGATTTCTACTCACATGGACCGGGGGTGCCTCGAATATGCCCGATGGAATGAAACAAAAAGAAACCAAATAGAAACATGTATGACAGAATCGTGGGTGGAATAGCGGAACATTTCAACGCGATATTACGAGTAAATTTTATTGAGACCTATGTACGATTTGCATTTCAATTAACCATATAGCTCAATAGGGGGTTAGTGAGACATAATAGTGAAGTATACCTACTGTACCGCAAGTATTATTTCTCGTCTGATATCTTAGTTGGTCTGGCTCGCTTTATTTGTAAAGATAGATAGATAGATTCGCTCTACGTTCTATGGCTAAAGATAAACAAAGTTCACGATGTAGAAAATAATGTAGCTTGTATTATTCCATATCAACAATTTCATTACAGAAACACAATCTGAATTTCAAATCGTTTATTGAAAACATAATTTTATTGGAGCTGAACAAAAACACAGGTAACCGTCGAGTATGACGTCGAGAAAATTGAAACGCAATTTAAAAAAATCATAATGACGCTTTTTTCCGAATTCAATGGCGTATCCTTATTACCATACATTTTGTTTTGATGATGTAAATCAAGTGTGGAATGAACGAATATTGATTTACAACTGAATGGGCAATCAAGCGCATAACACAATATTGTCGCTATACAGTCAGTCGAATCTGATTTCGGGACACGCTGTAGCGAGCCGATTATCATTCGATTTATTCGCACAAGAAGGCGCGAATTTTTTGATAAACATCGAATTTTGAATGGAAGTAACGCAGTTAGTTGATATAATACATAATAATTAAAAAAAAACATCGAATATTATAAATTGGGACCCACTCAGCATAATGTTGCGGCAAGCCACAACGCTGTTTTTCAGTGGGACCCATTAAGCTGTTTATACCGAGGTAGGTACATAACTAATAGGGACAAATAATGCACTCAAGGTCACAAATGCAAGTACGTTGATATTATCTATCCTTACTTTTAAAACACTGAGAAAAAGTAGGTACTTTTTTTAGTAAAGTGATATTTGAGGTTACGGCCGTATAGATATTTATAATCTCGATTGTATCTATATACATGACAGGTTAAACACATTAACTCTTCCATTGAAACTTCGCCGCAGTCGGGTAATTAAAGTAATAGTAGATTGTTCAACTAGGGACTAAAACAACCCATAATGCCACGAGATGTGTATGGCTATAGTTCAAGTGGCATTATGGTTATTTAGTCTAGCGTTAAACACTCTACTTTTCACTTTGAATGCGAAGAAAAAAACAACGTTTTGTTCAAAATTACAATAGTGCTTTTTAAAAACGTCCCGATATGCAGAGACTAAAGTAATATTTTAAGAGCATGAGAAGTGAAAAATACTTTATGACGTATGAGGAAGTCGATATTATACCAGCTGACTATCTCACATTTCACCCGAGAACCGCCGACCTACTTCAATTCATATCAAAGGAAAATATTAACAATAAATTTCACAAAACGACCAAACCAATTGACTCTCATTTTCCATACCCTTCGTTCTAACTTTCCGATGCCCATCTTCGATTGGCAAACTTATAGTTATTGCCCTTACGAGTTTCGACCCTTTTCCATTTCAATTTACAGACGTGTTTTCAATACTCCAGGGAACTATGGAACTGTCCCTAGAAAACGCAATAACAGAAAGGGTTGGTACATCGCTAAAGTAGAATGGCGCTGGTAGAAACATTTACCTGACCTAATAGAACTTCCCTGATTATATTGCTTAGGGAGTCCAGAGGGTGATTCGCCTCTTGCTTTTCTTCAAGGGTATAAAATAATAAACACTTTTGAACATTAAAGTTTTACTTCTTAAGTAGAACTCGAGAGCAAAACAATTTCAAATAATCATGTCTTTCTGAGGGAATAGAACATTAGTAATGTAGAAATTTACGATAATAGAGATTTCCAATTGAGATATTAATTCAATTTCTTATCAAAAGTCTTGAATAACGACATTTGGAAGGAAGTTCAGTTTGAAACAGGGTCTATTGTGAAAGTTCTGTAATTTTCGACGTGGTAAATTTATTCCGACATTCGGAAATAAACCAAAAGCTCTCCATAAAATTGTAACGTTCGGTGATCGAACAATGTTATCTACGCGATAACGTGAAATATAACAGCGTTGAACTTTGACGAACTGGCCCCAAAGATATAAACGAAGGGCCAGTTGGTATTATGTCATTGCGTTGTTTAAATATACTATGTGATTTAACCTACTAATATTATAAATGTGAAAGTTTTTGAGTGAGGTAGTGAGTTTGTGAGTGAGTGAATATGTTTGTTACTTCTTCACGCTGAAACAGTTGGACGGATTTGGATGAAATTTGGCAAATAGTTAGTTAATAACTTGGATTAAAACATAGAATAATTTTATCCCGATATTCTCACGGGATAGGGATAAAATCTATAAATAACAACCGCTGGGCTTAAGAGTCATGAAATTATGTATGTAGGTAGCTGGACGTTTGGAATAACACATAGGCTACTTTTGTTTCCGATATTCCCACGGTATAGGGATAAAATCTTGAAATTTCAACCGCTAGGTTTAGAGTCTTGAAATTTTGTACAGTTCTTCCTAACACAACCTTAATGAAGATTTAAGAAATTCCCAGGGGAATTTTATACCTACTATGTTACTCCTTCACGCTGAAACGGCTGGACGGATTTGGATGAAATTTGGTATGTAGAGAGCTGGACATCTGGAATAAAACATAGGCTACTTTTTATTCCGATGTTCCCACGGGATAGGGATAAAATCTCGAAACAAGTACCGCTGGACTTAGAGTCATTCAATTTGACATGGTTGTTTTTTATGTAACCTCAATGAAAACCACGATTTAATTTTCGGGAATTCCCACGGGAATTTTTCAAAAATCCCAAAAGTTCAATTCAGCGACTGGATCTAATGATTTACGTGTGCGAAGCCGCGGGTAAGCACTAGTCTATCAATAATAATTTTCATAATAATATTGACTATTGTAATGCCTTCTGAATCATTTCCCCGTTCCACAGTGTTGTACCGATACATACAACTTATGTTGTACCTATTATTTAACCTGAAAAAGTATCTCACTGTTGGGCAAGTCGTTCTCCAATTTTCTCTATCACAATATTGATGTGAATGCGATTTTGCTCACTGAATTCCAAATATTTAAACTTTCCAAGTATTTGATCTGTCATTCCACTTCAACTCGAAAAAAGCAAGAGATAGGATCAAATTTGTCGATTACAAACTTAAATTAAATTTTTGGTATTAAAAATATATCGAAATATTTCCAAAATGTAAATTTTCCCGATCTTTTAATAAAGTATGCAACCTCGTTGCACGAAAGCCGCTTCTCTTGTTTTTTTTTTATAAAAGAATTCCGTATACTGCCTCTACAGTTGGAATAAATATTTGTTAAATTGAATGAATTTTTAACAAATCTATTTATGTTTATGTAATAGAAATCTTAATCAAATTCATATTTAAATGTTTAATTGTTTAACCTTTTCAATTACCCCGAGATGAGGCTTTTTGCAGTATTAAAAAATAAGTGTGACATTAGTACAAGAAGTTCTCAAATTACAATGCATGTTGCATGTTATGAGTATGAGATTTATATTTTAGCTACTGGACTCTTTTTATGGTTTTAAATGTGATTATTATATTTGATAATAATCGGATTCTATTTAAAAAAAAATGTGTTTGTTTTGTAAACAGGTATATGTAGTTTTATTCTTATAAGTATTACATTTAAATTATGTTCTTGCTGCTGAGGTGAAAAATTGTATGTGTCACACGAGACCAAAGTTTTTTTGCATCTCGTGTATTTGAATCCCTTGCTGATCTCAGGATTCTAACCTAGAATCACTCGCTGACGCTCGTGATTCAATTGTAGAATCCATCGCTTACTCGGGATTCAAAATCAACACTCAGTCTCAACAAAAAATCAACTAGTCTGCTCTCTTGTTGCACAAATAACTATTATATGTAGAAAGAAAAACAATAACTCATAAAATAACTTACCTTTTTTAAAAAATGGTCGTAAATTGGCTGGCTTAAAGTCTAAAGAATCCGGTAACTGGTAAGTTAACCCTTTCAACGCTATGGATATCCTTATGACTGCCGTTTATGAATACAATATACTTACATACATTTTTATGAATTGGGTTTTGTTGATTTTAAAGAAAATCGATACTTCGGCACAGTTGCATGCATGTAAGTACAAAAAATAAGAAGTTTTTTGATTCATGAACAATTACAGCTTTGAAATTGCTAGAAGCTACAAAACCTAAATAATTCTAATCTGCCAAATTCAGATTAATAAGATAACGCAATATAATCTTACAAAGATTTTCGATATAAATATAGGTATGATATTAATTAAGGAAGTGATACACAAAACTAATTGGGCATTTAACATTACATTACCTTTCCATTTCCAACATCTTGTAGTAACCGCACCAGTGTAAGTTATGAGAAAATATAATCATAACGATCAAACACTGCTTCAAAATACTCTGTTGGTTCAGTGATCTGTAACACGGTGATATTTATTAGGGTCCCAGGGACTTTAAACAAACCCAAAAACCTCAGGGCGGTTTGCTAGGGAAAGTATTTATGATCATTGCAGCTGGCTCACCCAATTACTGTACCCTCGCAAAAAATGACGTTGTTCTGCCTAATTCACTGTTTACCCGTAATTGGGGGGGATTTGTGGTAAATGTTTTTGCTTTTTGGTATAATAATGATAGAATTTTAATGAACATTATCGTATATAATTATTGTTATCACCTATCCATAAACACCGGTAGTGTCTGGGTTAACGTATGCGAGCTACGTTACCTCTAATTATTAGAGACATCGAAGCTAAAAAAAAGTTTATTATCTCAGCCGATATTGTTAGATCAAATTACCGTGGTAATTTTATTGAGCTTCCGTATTATAATATATATCAAAACTATTTACTTCTGTTTATTTTACTACATATCGTTATTTAAATAAAATAACAAAGTAGTTTTTATTTTATTTTAAATCACTGCTCACAATTACTTTTTCAAAATTTTAGTCTTCTGACAGCTGAAGGATTTCTTACCAGTTAGTAACAAAAATAATAGGGCAGACAACACCATAAAACAATAATTAATAAAAAAAAAAAGCAATTAAATTTAGCCCTGAAAACAAGTTGTTTTAAAATAAATATCTACTTAGTCGAGTCCTGTGACCGTGGGTGTGCATACTGTGACCGTGGGTGTGCCGCCTGTGACCGTGGGTGTGCAGCCTGTGACCGTGGGTGTGCAGCGCCAGATTTGCAATGAAATTCTTCATTAGTTTGGAGACGTTCCTACATCCAGTATTGCACATGTCGTCTCGTGTCGGAGCGGATTCACACGGAGAACAGGTCTTATTATCTTAGTCGATTGAGATTGAGTTGGTAAATCAGTGACGTATAGTCATACAAAATTTATTGGAATCGTGATTGGACCATTGGTGGCGTCATCACCCTGTTTGCGAAACAGAAACATTTGCAAAAAAATGAATGCCGAGTCCCGTAGAAATAGTTTTCATTGCAGCGTCCCAGTGCCAATACAGTCCGCCTAAACATACGATGACCGTCCACGAGACAAAAACAGCCCGGCCCTCTATCACTGTCAGACCCAACTTTTCATACCCACTCATTCGAGCTAAACGGTGTTACGGCTGCCTATCAATTACACTTGCTGTGTAAACGAACAATGTCAACAGTAGGGGAAGAGCTCGCAGCCTTTGACACTCGCATCAATCATGTGAGCTTTGAATATTTTTCTCGATTTTTTACGTTAGTTAGTGAAGTGTAATTTACCAACGGAATTTCGAGGCACGAATGCTGGAATGGTATTACTAATCGATGCTTTCTAATGTAGAATGCACTAGGTATGCACAAATCATAACCTACAATTTAGGTAACTGAATCACGTACCAAGGCGGAGCCTTTTCACAATTAGTTACACCATGATTCCTATAGTATAATTTATATACCTAAGTACTAGCTTTTGCCCGCGGCTTCGCTCCCGTTGACTTTTTCTATATTTCCAATCATAAAAACCTTCTCCTGACAATAACGAACACAACAAAAAAAGAATTAGCGAAATCGGTCCAGCCGTTCCCGAGTTTTGCACATAGCAACACATTTTACGATTCATTTTTATTAATATAGATAGATAGATATGGGATGTCAACATGATACCTATTGGTCGTAGTAGCACAAAGGTACCATCAGCCAAATATGTGGTCTACCACCCTAAAGTTGATAATCGTTTGCATGTCATAAAACAATAATTCCAATGGACGTGTATGTCAACTTGAAAGTTCGACTTTAGCGACGTATTCATTTGATAGGAACTTGTTTCAAAATTGATGGACCACTTATTTGGCTGATGGTACCACCCCGGTACGTGATTCAGTATCCTCGATTATACTAGTAATATTTCAGCTGATAATTGGTTTAATCTTACTGAATGCTTCTAAAGAGTTTTTTCATAGAAATTGTGATTCAAGATGAAATCATTTCTTTGCCGCCGTCTGACGCCGTACCTCTACACTTTGAAAATCGATCAATAGCAACAATTGTGGAGCACAATCACAATAAATTGTATTTATGTTCTTCTGTTCTACTCTAACGTACAGCGTACAATGTGGGTAAGTGAGACAAATTATACGCTTTTATATCACGTTTGGGCAAATGACAAATAGTAACATTACAATAGTCAGATAATCCGAATGAAATGATGTTATGCGCTGAGATAATGAATATGTCGCTACGAAGATGTCTCGAAAATCTCCTTTTAGTAAATTTTGAAGACTGTACTTATTTTGGAACAGATTGTACCGAAACGTATTGCCAATAAGAATTGCGAAATGAACTATTTTATTGAGCCAAATAGCAGAGTAGCGCCGGTTTAAAATATTTCGTAAATTTTTGATACAGTGATATCTTCCTGCGTGCTTTCACTGCTACTAGCGGATACTAGGTAAGTATATGACATTTCAACTGACTGTGGCTGAATATCGAATTCGATTTAAACATCTCGTGCCACGGAGCAGAATGAATAAAAGTCACATTTTCGTTCGTCTGATGGCAACCAACGCTCCCTTTATTGGTATTTCGTATTGAAATTTTAAGCAAATTGTATATTCGGTGAAATAACGGGTTTGAGAGTGGCCTGGATCGCTCATTTCGATGTAAATGTGTCACTTGCGTACACGAGGCCGGCTATCACCGCGAATATTGAGCGCTCCCAACGTTTTTATGATACGATCATTTTCTCACTGCATCATCACGTATCTTGTTTTTACGGTCTTTGGAATTTGACGCAGCATATTGCCAACATTATGAAGTACCTAAACATAAAATGGTTATTGTATTTAATCATGTAAAGTTATAGTAATACGTTGCGTGATTAATGCGTCCCAGGAGTGGTAGAAATATTATGAACAAAAATCGAGAAATTTAAAACCTTGTGAATAAATGAAGTTATTTCTTTTGTTTTTTTATTCAGTCATAAATGAAGAACAACATTTTAACCCAACGAAAGTTCACGAAGACCATAGTTTTCGTATTACGATACATATAAAAGATACAATGTTACTGCGACAAATTTATCAAAAGAGCCTTGAAACAATTCCGATTGTAACCCGTGTTGATATTTCTCTCCTGTATCGCTCATAAAATATAATCCTTGCAAAATATTGTCCCTACTTTACACGTATAAAAAAACCGCTTGATTTATAAGCCAGTTTCATTCGTTATGATTTACGGTAGCGCCGCGAATATTAAAGATTCGTATTGATATATTATTCCTTTATCCCTATTCGCCCTTTCTGCTATTTACGAGAGTTTTCCCCTACCCCCATAACTTTCATCGGCCCTTTTACGGGGACTTGTTAGACCAGAGTTTTTTTTTTATAAATATTCGTCAATTTGTTAGGTAATATTCATACGTTCAAGTTAGGATGACGTTGATCTTTAGCTAAGGGTTTCGAGGTCTGTGTTTTGAGTCTAGCTATTGGGTTGAGCATCTAATTATGTGAATGTCCAAGAAATTATTTAACACTTTAAGCATGTTTACAATCCTTTACTTCAATGTTATAAAAGCCAATGAAATTATGCTTGGACACATTTTATAATTAAATGTTGAAAGTTACTGCTTTCCGTGATTTAAAAATGAATAAAACACTGACGTCCTTTCAAAAATTTGTGATGCAACATTTTTCCTTCAATTTTCAGTTAAAAATGTTAAACCTCTTAAGTGCCTTCACGAACATTTAAATGTCTTCCATTTAACCGTAAAAATGTTTAACCACTATTTCCATTGCTGACGAAAAAAATCTGTTATTAACAGAAAGGAAAAGAAAGGGAAATTTCTCGAGCTCAGGGTTACAAATGCTTAGTCACCAACTTTTGTAATACCTACTCAGTAAGGATGAGCTGTATAAAAGTATGAGGATATCTTCTGACGGGGAAAAATACTTGATTAAACAGAAAAACTAGGTTGGAAATGTTTATTTTAGGAATTACAGTGAAACTATTATGACACTGGAAATTTGCTGAGTTTTTTAGAAATGCATGCGTTTTCTTTCTTCCTCCTACAAAGTATTTACTGTACCTAAGCCCATTAGTGCTTATATCACTTTATATAATTTTCTTTTTAATATTTAGATAGAGGGGGCAAACGAGCTTTATAATTCTTAAGTTAGAAGTATTTTGATAAAGGGTGTAACTAAAATAAATAATTTAGTGCTAACAAGAACTAAGTTTTGACCCATTTCTTTAAAAAAAGATATAATTATTTAGCTGCACTTTAAATAAACACAAAACAACATACGAAATACCAACGCCACTCCAATTTAACATTTAAAAACGATTTCATGTTAAAAATATACTTTCTGCTTTTATTTTCCAACAAATACGTGTACTTTTCTACCTCTAGTACAAAAACTTGCGTCTCGAGATGCGTAGCGGTATTCTGATTGCGATCTTTTCATTTGCAGTCAGCCGTGAGTAATACCTCCCCCAGTGGGGTTATAATGAAGACGATAATTATATTTCTGATTACTCTATTGTTCTGAGAATTCGGATTAAACAGGGTTCAGCCACGGAAATTCCTACGGCAACTTGTGAACAAATATTTATGTAACCGGTTAATAGTATTAGAAAGTTAAATTCATTACCGTACCGTACCCTACGTTGAATAAAATGATTAAAAAGGAATGGAAAGTTTATTGTAGAACTTGCTTCTTACGAATTAAGAGCTAAGAGGATGTTGATAAAAATTTAGTACCTACGTGAAAACATTTTTTTTTTATTTATTACAATAAAAATGTACGCTTCGTTATTAAATATTTCTGTAATATCTTGTTTTACATTTTTCAATGACTATGCTAAGATTGAGAAAAAATATCCCTAGAAATATTTATAGGTTATGGTTGTCTTAAATTTTCACTCGTTAAGTTAATATTCAATATAATATTTATTTGTTTTTTGACATTTGTTTAATCATGTAACTGTTATCATTATTTCTATATAGGTACATGTGCATGAATTTAATTAATTTGTTATAACCTATTAATGTTTGTTACTTAAGTTTGGATAAGTGCAATATATTACAATACAAATACATATTGCTAATATTGCCTTTAAACACGGTTGTACTTAGACCTAAGGTGACTGTACAAAGTGCAATGATGAAATAAATAAATAGTATATAGCATTTAGAAGAGAAACAAAGCAAACTATAGATTGTACTTCGTTTAGATTTCGTTTTGAGACCAAATATTTCGCAGCCTGTTTTATTTAAAACGGCTTAAAATGATAAATAAGGCAATAAAGCTGTATGCAACTAGCGCCTGCCTTTATCGTAGATATAATGTTCGTACGAGATACGTATCGTGACGTATGTATTAGGTACTGGGGAGCACAACTTTGAAAATCGAAGTTCGTATCGTACCGTCCCTCTCACTCTCGTTTTAAATAATACACGCGTTAGCGGGACGGCAAGATACGAAGTTCGATTTTCGTAGCAAAGGGTCTGACGATGAGACACACGGACAAAATATTTTCGAGTATAAAATAATAGACCTATCTTTACATATAAAAAAACCAGCCAAGAGCGTGTCGTACACGCCCAGAATAGGGTTCCGTAGCCATTACGAAAAATCAAATAATATTTTTCTAAGGATTTCATATTGTGTACTGAATCTTCCAAGTTTAGGTTTATTTTATACCTTAGGCTGCTATTTACTCTTAAACTACTAATAATTCTCAAGAAATCTTAGCCGCTATAATTTTTCTTGTTAATCAGACATATTTATTAATACCATTCTGATTTTTTTCAAATTTTTCCACACAAAACAGTTTAGATTTTAGAGGGGGGGACGGGACGCTCGATTTCAATAAATACAGCTTTCTAGTACTATCGGTCTCCGAGCTTACCCGCGGACAGACAGACGGACAGACATGGCGAAACTAGGTTCCTAGTTGACTACGGAACCCTAAAAATGATTCCTATTTTCCTTGGTCACGCCATTATCTTGAGAATTGAGAACGACTGCCAATTTCATCCATCTGTTTTTAAGTTTCCCAATACTTTGCAAAAGTTTGTATAGGATTACAGAAACACACTGCAGCAAGTTAGCTCTAAAATATTGAACTGAGACGAAACTAAATCAACTCCATAAATATTTTTGCGTGAGCAAGCAAAATATTAAGCTTTATTCCTCTCGTTTACTACTGTGGGTGTCTCTAGGTTCTTACAGGCTCGCAACGAGTACAGTAATTGGTCTCATCTATATATTTATCACCTTAATTAACGCATATTTATACTGACGCTCCTTTATAGTTATAACGAGCCTCAATGCACAAACTTTTTAATTTTGAAATATGTGTATTATGATTTCAATTGATTACTTGTAATCAATAAAGCAAACAATCCACATTTTCGAGTAAATTAGTCAAAAACTAAATTAGGTAAACAGCCGTGGTGGCCTAGTGGAAAAAGCCGTGGTGGCCTAGAAAAAAAGCCGTGGTGGCCTAGTGGTTTGACCTATCGCCTCTCAAGCAGAGGGTCGTGGGTTCAAACCCCAGCTCGCACCTCTGAGTTTTTCGAAATTCATGTGCGGAATTACATTTGAAATTCACCACGAGCTTTGCGGTGAAGGAAAACATCGTGAGGAAACCTGCACGAACCTGTGAAGCAATTCAATGGTGTGTGTGAAGTTCCCAATCCGCACTGGGCCCGCGTGGGAACTATGGCCCAAGCCCTCTTGTTCTGAGAGGAGGCCTGTGCCCAGCAGTGGGACGCGTATATAGGCTGGGATGATGATGAGTCAAAAACGACGTGATTTCCATTGGCAATTGTTAACAAAGACATGCTTTACCGATCTAGTGCGCCCGAATAGCATTATCGTTTAAAAATCTTGTATTCATTTAGATCTAGTTCTAAATTGCTTTTCTCTAGGATTTACTTAACTACTCTTACAACATTGCAGCTCCTACAAAACTGCATTGGCAAGCTCAGCCAAATCTGCAACAGTGTGTAGCGAGCAGCTTGCACGATAGAATACAACATTAAATTCTATGAGCCTGTTACGTTTAACGTCTTGTTAAATTGCACATGAAATGTATCTCCTTGCTCATTCTAAATATAACAAATAATTAAATTTGATGTGAAGTAAAGGTTGATATTCACGTTTTATAGAAAGACTAGCTGCGCCCACGTCTTTGTCCGCGTAAAATTCTATCTCAGCCTGTCACAGAACACAAGTCTCTATAGCTAAAGGAAAAATCTCTCTAAAATAACTTTCCAACCCAAATTGAAATCTTTTATTATGTTCGGGCATATCGATAGGAGCTCAACTTACATTAATTAACGTGTATCAACGAACTTTCCATTTTTAAGTTTTGAATTCACATGAACATAACATATACGAACACTAATCATCATCATCTTACGGACTAAAGGTAACCCGTACACTTTTGTGTACATAATTAGTTAAAACTGTTGTTTTGATATATCAATTATATTTATTTACACAATAATGTATACAGTGTGTGCCCCAGAACCGGGGATAATATTAAAAACAGAGGTTATATAGATTACCGGCGATTTTTCAGAGTCAACGTTACGACCGCCGTGCCGGGGGTGTGGGGGGCCGCACAGGCCCCCGCGCGTGGCCGAGGCCGCGCCACACCACGCAAACGTCGGAAGCAGTCTCTGATCTTCCTTATCACGCTAGACTAAAGGCGGAAACCGTCGGGTTCCCGATTACAGTACACGCTATCTGGGGCCACGTGCACCCGGACCATCCCACCTCTCAAACGTAGGGAGCTCAGACGACGAGCACCTGACTCACGATTGCACCTGGATGTTGGACAGGTGTCATCTACCCCCCAGCCCCTCAAGCCGCCAAAAGAGGCGTGCAAGATAATGGGCCAGAAGGCGAGGTAGGGCCGGCCTCCCAGGCTCGGGCAACCAGCCCCCCCCAGCTGAAAAGTGATGCTGTCGCACAAACGAACACAAGACTCCCAGCCCAGTCCTATCGGCATCACGTGCTTCCACGCCCTTGAGAGTCCGACGCCAAGCGGGGGAGCTACCGTAACCCACCGGTAGGGACTATCCTCCCCCCCTCAATGCTCATGTTAGCAAGCTTCCACCCACAACGTTGGATGAGTAACCGGCCAAGGTCCGCCGAAACGGAGCCCTGTACCCCATAATGCATGTACTGGAAGGGCGAGCCCGTTACTCAGAGGCCGAGATTGGGTATCCCCGCAAGATAGATGATATATATACATTGGGTAGTCATGGTCCCTCTTAATTAAAATTAAAACTTAACTTTTGTTTTTTTTTTTCTAACAAACTTAATCGTAAATGAACTAAAATAATTTCCTTGCTCACTCAGTCAGTGTAGTGTGGTGGTGGTGATAGATGGGTTTGTGTGATTTGTGTGTGTTCTTACAGTGTGGAGGTGGAGGAACTGCATGAACACGCATATTTTGCATAAGCTTAGCTATCGTAAGGTCGCGGGTGAGCAAGGAAATTATTTTAGTTCATTGATATGGACCTCCGCAAAGTAACGCCTGATTCAATAAATTATTTAATCGTAAATGCAATGTACGCTATCCTAGAACCCAACTGACGTCGCCTGTCACACTCACTACAAATATCAAACATTTTGCTTTACATTGCTTCTTCGAATAAAAAGTGTAATAAAAAAAAACAATTATTTTTATAAGTCGCTGAACTAATATTGTTCAGTTTGACGCGTACGATCTATGTTTTAATTATTTGCCCATGTTACAGGTCACACATTGTAGAATAGAATACTAATAGGTTCATAATCTTCAACAAAAATCTTGCACTAAAGTTAAAATATTACCTAATAGAAATTAATGAATTGTTTATTGATAATTCTTTGTAAGTTTGATTCTAATACATTAATACTTACTTACTTACGGATTACTTACTAGGACTTGACAATTTTTTCATATAGTTATATGAAATCAATACACGCAAAAACAACTAATGCAGTATCTAAGGACTAAACTACAAATAATGTCTAAGCTTGCGTATAAAGCCTTATCCGTTAAGAAGTAAAAACGCGCGAAGGTTTTTCGCTTTCTTTTACATATTGTTTTTGATTGGGTGGAATGCATAGAACAAGGGTATATTTTTCCCGAAACGTCGAAATACTGCTGGTGAAGCTGCGGGGTGGACAGCTAGTAAGTAATATATTACCCGCCTTTGTTATGTACGTAAATATTCTGATTTAGCCGTTTTCGGCCTAAATCAAGGGTTTGATGACGGTATAAAATCCTATTTAATTTTTTATTCTTACTGAGAGTTGAATGTTGAAGTAACTTTGTCCGTCGGTTTGTTTACTTACGAGTATTACCTCTTTACGCACCAATCGATTAACCAATTCAGATGATATTTGGTGTGGAGATAGTTTGACACCCCAGAAAAGACATACTATTTTCTTTTTCCGGAATAGCGATATATATTTATTTAGTTACTTATAAACTAATGAAAATTTACAGCATGACATTTTACACCAATGCGCTGTAAATTTAAAAACAATTAAACAAATTCATAGCAAATGAAGCAGGCAATAGCTAGTTAGAAAGAATAGTTAGTTTACGTGAATTAGTGTTTATCTTAATCTTATTAGGTTCCAAGAATAGGAATGAAGATCGCAAACACTTTGAGCTCCTGATACCCTCACTCTTGGGCGCCGACTGCGTGCGCTCTTGCTACCGTTGGATGAGTTCTCATTTATCGTCCGGTCCATATACAAAATAGTCATTGTATTACTCCACACTCTCGATGTGATAACAATTATATTCATCATCTTTTTCTAACGCCATGTTATATCGTTCGACAGATAGAAATAGTGATTACAATTGAAACCGTGGACACTTGACAGAGATTAAGCCTTCTACCTGTGATTCACATACTTAATCCGCTGTTTCTTAAATCAAGCAAGAAAAAAATTAGCCGGACATCAGCATTTCATTACACTATTTCGGTTGTTTTGGTAATTTACGATGCTGAAGAAAATTATCGTTCTATATTTTTAATTATTCTACATTATATTATTTCAAGTATCTAATATTGCGACGATTTTTTTTTGAGGAAACATCATTAAAGTTTAAAGACCTTAGGCGTTTAGATTTCTAACGAGACTTTTGACAGTAGGTAGGTAAGGTGCTATAGATAAAGTCATCAGAATTTAAGGCCACGTAGCTATCAGAAGTTACGAGAAATCGTATGTTGGCACATATCACGTTCAAGTTTTGCTGTCAATTATGTCTCCCGCGACAAGGCGCAGCGTCTAACTTGAACGCTGCAGCCGTGCAGTACTGCATTTTGCACCAGAGAGAAATATATTCTTGGATGCTTTGAGTTTTATGAAAGAGTACACAAAAAAAGTTGTATTTTAAGAATGTTTTCGTTCAAGGTCATTTTTGATGACGTCCTGCTTGATGTATCTATCAGTCAACGGCGAAGTTTTCTAATCATAGAGGTGAGAACAAGATGTCTGACTAAATCAGATTTTGTTATAGTGCGGACAATCAACTGATCGAATGACTTGTAAGAGTAGACATAGGAGGGCATCATCAGTAATGAAACTCCTAGTAATCATTTTAATTTCCAAAGATTTTCCACGTTGCTTTGCCATCATTAATAATAACTAACACCGTGTTATCTAATTTCACATTAGTAACGTTCAGAAGATATAAAAAAAAAAAAAATAGAGTTATGAAATCCATATTCATTCAACATTCAATTACTATATAATATTCAGGTTAAATAATAGTACTTACTTTATATTATTATTATGTAGCATTCAAGCAGATTTAAAAAAAAAGTTAGGTCAGGGTACAAATACGACCCAATCTTTTTACAGTGTGATATTTTATTATTAGTGCATAATATTCTGATTAATAAACATTTCGAAAATGTTTTGCTTATTATACAATGTATCTATGTATTATTATTTGTCGTTATACCTATTCCATTTTACCTATCCATCAAAGAATACGTGGTTCAAGATAAAAAATTAAGAGAAAAAATTTCACAACAGGTACCAAATTTGAAATTACTTATTTGTTTAAATATTCTACACACATACTTATGAATTGCATATGTAGTGGTATAAGAAAAGTGGCGTATCTGGGACATGTGTTGCGACATGATAGATGCTGTCTTCTGCAGCTCAATATGATGGGCAAAGTACCCATGCGTAGGCCAACGAAAGAACTCTTGGCTGAGGAATCCTCGGGAGTGGACCGGCATCGCGAGTGCTGCCCATTTATTTCGCCTCGCGAGACATAGGGAAAAATGTTCAGAACTGACTTCCAACCTTCGCTAGTCGGAGGGCATCTTAAGAAGTGGTAGGTATTATATGCGTATTTGATAATTTTTCCCCTTTACACAAATAAATATTCTTATTAGCCATATTCTTGTCGTTTGTCGTACTACTAAAAAAAAATCTCTGATTTTTATGCAACTTATTCGTTTGTCCTTTCTGGGTTCAAACTTTCGAAGCGTTAGAAATTATTAATGACATAAATCTTTATATCGTCCGTGTTTGATCACGTTCGTGACTCAAAGATAAGTCACTTTCGATATTTTGTATTAGGATAGCTTAACATCATATCCTTATTGAATAGTTTAAAAAATTAAGAACACGCTTTGGTAAACTTACACTACTACTAATCTATCACATACACTCTATCATGTGCGTGTATGGGATTGGCTAATTAAATATAAGCTATCATTTGATCCCCAAAATGTTTTTTTCTTTATATTTATTTACGAAATTGATTTTCATGCATATTCAGAATCAGTAAAACAGGCGCATCTGAACATTATAATGCATAACTCATTTTCGGGAAAAAATGACATGTGACGGCCTAAGACTAAATAATAAGTATTATTAGTACTTTTTATAATGTATTATACTTTATTACTTATTCTATAATAATAAGTATTATTAACACTTCATGTTTATTCGTAGGTGTCGGCAGTATTAGCATGCTTATACGCCAATATTTTTTTATTATTATCGCCTTTTCGTTTTACTAAGTTAAAGTTAAAATTTACTAAGTTAAATTAAATTGTCCAGGTCATGTCATAATTACCCTTGGCCACCGGCTAAAAACCGACGCAGAGCGTGCAATATCCAAACGTTCCGCAGTGTCTTGTTTTCCTCATTTCCTCCAACGGCGGCAGGAAATAAAATAGCCATCAAGCCGGTGCTGGTAATTTAAAAATAATGCTGCAAAAATTCGTAGGAATGCGAATTTGGAGGCAAATTGCGGTGTGCGCGGACCAGGCGCCGGCTGGGCGCCTGCCGAGGCGAGAATAGACCAGACGAGACACTTGGACTTGCGATAAGATAAGATTCGTAAATAGCTTACTGTTAATAACTTTTAATATTACAGTTATAACTATCTTATTTTTTTTGCCACATTAAAAAAATACAAGTAATTTAACAGAAACACAACAAATAAAATGTAAATTTAGTTACACAATGTCCAAAAAGGAAAAACAACATAAAACGTTACAAATAATTTTGTGGCAATAGACTCAAGGTCGACGAAACGGGGTTGGTGCTGGTTTTCAACCTGCACCCGTCCCGCGGCACGTTTGACACAGTATAATACGGGAAGGGTAGACACGCAAAAGTATTAAAAAATAAACAATACAGTCATATAGTCAATATTATCCATATCACTTTCCGTTTCACTTTCGCGGGGACACACAACATTGTGTATATTGTATTTACTATTTTCATGTGTTTTTCTGTATTTTTCTTTTTATTATTTGTGTTAATTTTGCTGTATATGTGTGTCTTCTATGTTAGTGAATAAATGTCTTCTTTCTTTCTTTCTTTCATATTTATTACCTATCTACTACTGAGTCAAAACATCAAATTTGTCTAGGAACGAGTACCTTATGCCAAGACTTTTGTTTGATGTGTGTATCTACCTTATTTTTGGAAACTTACCAGAAAATTTAATAAGTTTCGATGTCATTTTCAATTTATTGTACCTATTAAATGACTTATTTTACTGATTCGAGACTGCATTTTTATTTCTGTTAGCAGCAACGTCATAACACATTAAAGTTGGTGGTTACTACGAGGAATAAGGGATCTTTTAATGTATATTTATTTATGCTAATGACTTTTTGACATTTTCAATCAAATTTTTCTCAGAAAAAAATACTTACAATCAGTTGTTAGATCTGAAAATATTAAAATTATCATATCATCTTCATTTTCGTTACCCAAAAGACGTCCACAAGTAAATTTTTCGTGTATACATACATACATATGTCACGCTACCTTAGATTTGAACTTCAAAATATTTTGAGTGATATATAGTGACCACTCTGTTAGACTATTTTACTCATAAAATCTAGGTTATTACGAATCAGACGTCCGGGACGAATGAAAAAGTTGTTTTTTCTGTATTAATCTAGAGATATCGTCTCGTCTAACAGCTTAATTGTGAAAAAGCTGAAAAATTTTGGCCTAGATTAAATGCAAATCGTTTAATGAGGAATAATTTGTAAATATTTTTCAGCGATTTATTAAAAAAAAATAAGTTCAGTTTTTAATTTACATTGTTCATAAGAAACATGAATGTAATTTAAATTAAAAGCAAAAAAAATGTTGCGCTAGTCCAGAGTTATACTTCTCTGTTATTCTGGATTATTACAAAAATATTAGCTCTATTACGCATTTACAGATATTTCAAATAAAAACTTAAGAATGTAGAAAACGTATCTCCATAAAGAAATAAATGAATATTTCGTTCTATGCCGTTTTTGTGTTGGCTTTGTAATTTTTTTGCACTGAATGAAAAGAGCTGAGAGGGCAGCGATGTAAAAACCATTATTTCGTTTCTTGCACGGCAGCTCTCACTGAGCGGGCTATATTTCACTTCTCGAGGATAAGTACCTGTTAGCATTTAATATTAAAGAGCATTTACAGGTTTGCATATATTAAAACTAGCTGTTGCCCGTGACACCGTCAAAGAATAATTTGTCTATCACAGCGTAGGAACTATGCATTTTTCTGAATAAAAAGAAACTATCCTATGTCTTTCCCTAGGTCTTAAATTATTTGCATCCATGGAACTTGTGAACCTACACCAAGTTTATGTTTAAGATAAATATGTCATATGTACAACGAGATTATTATGCGAATCTCTTACTTTTGGAGTAACTCGGGTCAGTCACAACATTCCAGTCAGAAACGAAAGGCAAACAGCGACACCGGCATATTCTCTAGAGCTCGGATCCGTATAAAGTTTAGAAGCTCTAAAACTGCCGTCCCAACTAAATAAGTATTCCAGGAAATTTATGATTTGTCGGCCCCCAAAGACGGAGCTGAATAAATTTTATTAAATCCGGACCAGTTTACGACTAGCCGCGTCAGCGTCTCATCTACCTACTGGGACAGAATGGGCTTTTTAATAAAATAAATCACCGCTTACCTCCGCGCCACAGGTTAACTGGTGTGTTTTTATATGTACCTATTCGGGAACTCGCTTTGAAATGTGGTCGGCGGGAGTAAAAACGTTACGCTTCTCTGCTTACTGGGGTAAAAATGGTCAGCACCGATATAAAGTTCTGTTGTCACATTTGGATACGGTGCCGATATTTGTGCACAAAGGTACATAATATGTAAGTCCTTAAAATAATTATGAGCTAATTTTACTCAAAACAACTGTATTCGTACGATTACTTTCTAACAAAAGTTAAATTATCAGCAATGTACCTAGAGAAAAATTTCAAACTTCTGCTTTGACTAATGAAATTTCAACTTCAGAATCAAAATTTCGACCGGTTTTTTATTCTTACAGTAATTTGCTGTTGCGTAACTGAATTTTTCATTTGAAACACATGAATATTTGTAAATATGTAGGTAACAACTCAATATTTTATATCGGTATATATTAAAACTTAGGTATATATTAAAAGTTTTGCATGCCTGTGTTCATAACTTGTAAACTGTATTCACCCAATAAAAATATTTGTCTTTCCTCTTTTAAAAAAAAATACAGTTAGCATGAGGAGTAGAGTAGCGGCCTGGATGCTCAAAATTACTTTCGCTGACACAAATATCTGACACTGTAACAAAGCGCGCATAAATACATATGATACGACTCAATTTCTAGGGCCGGTTGGACGTGTCAGATATTTTTTAACGCTCCGCTGTGCCAGATCTATATTAATGCAGGTGATTGTACAAACCACATTACCTACTGTCAAGCTAATAATAAAGTGTTTAGATCAATTTACTTTTTTTTTATTCGACTGGATGGCAAACGAGCAAATGGGTCTCCTGATGGTAAGAGATCACCACCGCCCATAAACATCTGCAACACCAGGGGTATTGCAGACGCGTTGCCAACCTAGGGGCCTAAGTTGGGATACCTCTCGTGCCAGTAATTTCACCGGCTGTCTTACTCTCCACGCCGAAACACAACAGTGCAAGCACTGCTGCTTCACGGCAGGATTAGCGAGCAAGATGGTGGTAGCAATCCGGGCGGACTTTACGAACTACAACCGCTCATACTGCTCATGTGCTGCTCGTGGTACACAAAACTGTTAAGTAAATAAAATAACACCTTATTATTAAGTCCATTTAGCTGTTGTAGCAGTAGCTTTGGGATGTGATTAATTTAAAGAAAATGAAAGAAATGTCTCAGATATAAAAATGACGTTTAAAAATCCTCCTCTTTAAAAAAATCTAGTACACCATTAAGCAATAGCATTACAGAATCCTCTATTTTCATTACTTGATCCCACTATCACAGCGGCAATAGTA
The DNA here is from genome assembly GCF_025370935.1 of Choristoneura fumiferana. Lineage (NCBI taxonomy): Eukaryota > Metazoa > Arthropoda > Insecta > Lepidoptera > Tortricidae > Choristoneura > Choristoneura fumiferana. The sequence goes on from NC_133473.1 coordinate 16,308,390, forward strand.
GTGAAGTATTTCAATCGTACTTAATACCTACCCAAGCAAACGTAAAGTAGGTACAGTCTCGATTCTAGTAACAGTAAGCCTACAATTAACCTCAGTGAACGCTTATAATGAATGATACAATAAATCAGCCAGATTGCCCTTTATTACGCATCTTACGTCTCTTTAATTGAGACAAGCTACGCCACGAGGGCTGAATTTTCGGAAATTTTGGTCGACAATGTCAGAGAACTTGAACGTTTTCTTAGAATTTAGCTTAAGTTTTGTTTGAGATTAACTTTTAGAAGTCTGCGTTTTTGTTTACCTTTTTTGTTATCTAATGTAAAATTTAGTGATTACAGAAAAAAAAGAGATTTTTGCTTATTACTTTGTGTTCAGTTTATTATTTTATGAAAGTTACTATACTCTTATTTGCGGTCTGGCGACACGTATACCTAATGGGATTAAATGTAATACATCAACATGTAATATTCATTTCGTTGCTCTATTAAAACTTAATTCGTTCGTTCTTATTGGGTAACATTTTAATAGGTACGACCTAATAAAATATGAGTTTGATTTTATTACTGGCAAAACAATACGCAAACAAAGAAAACAAAATACCAACTGATAAATCAATTACTTATCAATAAACATGGCAAATAATTTCCATTACAGACTGGAATATTTGGAACATAAATGATGTGAACTTTGAATATAAAGCTAGGGTCTCGCCACATCTATCGACGGCCTTAGCCGACCAAAGAACGCTTTATGTCCACGCAATAAGAGCGAAAAAAGACCTCTCCCCGTCGATACACGTCGTTTCGCGTCGGCCGAGCTAATCGACGTCTTTTTCGCTCTTATTGCGTGGACATAAAGTGTTTTTTATCGGCTAAAGCCGATTCCGCGTCGCTAGGTCTGGGGAGACCCTTATTCAACCGACAACATTTAGGTCTACGTATATCCTCCTAACGCCCAAGTCAAATTTTTGATACATGAACATCAAATTTTATTGAAAATACAAACTGAAATATAGATGCACAGTAAAACCAGAAAAATAAGACCAGCACTGGGAATCGAACCCAGGTCCTCTGTATTCCGTACCGCGTGCTATACAGCTACACCACTGCTGGTCAACGGTACAGACACGAATTTCCCCTATGCACCACATATCTTAGCTTGTTTGTTTCTTATTTTAGCGAGGACCTGGGTTCGATTCCCAGTGCTGGTCTTACTTTTCTGGTTTTTCTGTTCATCTATATTTCAGTTCGTATTTCAATTTAGGTTTTACGGAATGACCGTAAAAGTAAAAATTTGGAATTGAAATAAAAATACAAAAATATTCCAATAACCAATCATTTGACACGATATTGTCCCCCTATGAGGGCACCAGCGTCATAGTCTAAAATAGCTGCATTTCGTGTTTACTGTTTTTTTACGGCGAGGACCTGGGTTCGATTCCCAGTGCTGGTCTTATTTTTCTGGTTTTTCTGTTCATCTATATTTCAGTTCGTATTTTCAATTTAGGTTTTACGGGATGACCGTAAAAGTAAAAATTTGGAATTGAAATAAAAAATACAAAAAGATTCCAAAAAACCAATCATAATCAAACTTTATGTCATTTATGATAGAGTTTGAAGTTCAAATTACAACAAGTCCTTTATAAAGGACTCTGGGCGTTAGGAGGATAAAATAGGCGTTAATTGAACCCAGACAGACGAAGATCGTAGATAGTAGATCAAATATTGTAGAAGAATTAAATTATCCGCTACTGGGTCAATATTTGACGTTATAACTCACATCACACCAACACAATATAGGTAAATGTATCATTAAATATTATCGTAGACATGTAGTAATTTTATTGTTTCGGTTTGCGAACTTGATGTGCTAGGCTATGCGTAAAATTTGAAGGCGTTAATTGCTATAAGTAGACCCATTTATCAAAGCGGGCAGTTTGGTGGCAACCTAACATTATTATGTGCGATGTTAATAAAAAAACTTTTTAAATTGAGTTTTCAGATAAATTTAGGAGTTCCCATACATAGCTACAACGCCTGAACTTGGATAGTTTGTATTGCGCATCACTAAATGTTAGTTAGCCACCAAACTTCCCGCTTGATAACGGGGTATGGCTATAAGTATTAAAACTTCTATGTAAAAATTTAAAAAACCTAAAATCTTTCACCGTTTTTAACAAACACGTTGCCCATATTAAATATATTGACCCGGATAACTCACGTCTCAAATCGAGTTTAGCTCGACATGTTTCGGGCTAATCCGTAGCCCTAAACAGGGGATTAGCCCGAAACATGTCGAGCTAAACTCGATTTAAGACGTGAGTTGTCCTGGTCAATATATTTAATATGAGTGAGTCTCACGGTAGTTTCATGTTCAATACACGTTGCCGTAAAGTAGGAATGGGTTAATAACATACATGTGATTTTTGATACTGCGCTATACGCGAGCATGTTAAGAGTAAATTTCCTGTTGTTAAGTATAATGCCCCTACCTAAAAGACCGGCAACGCACTTTGTGGCTTTTCTGGTTTTGCAGGTGTCTATGGGCATATACATACGCAGCGACTTGAAAACCTCTTCCGTTTCTTTTTCGTCGATTAAGAAGGCAATTATTCTTGCTAAAAGCAGGGGCTCAACAGTACAAAACAAAACACCATCGCTCTTGTCCACGCAAGTATTGTGCTCATCGAAACAACGCCAATATAGTTTTATGGTCCATGGCCGTTAACTATGTGGTGGTTGTATAATGGTCCCCAGGTGGGGCGTCGCTCTGGGACCCACGCTTTACTCTGTTAATCTGTTTTTAATTGCTTTCCTATCCCTAAACTAAAGCCGTAAATCTGGAAAATTTGCGGCGTCCTCGCCGATCCCATGCCGAATGGCATCTTGTGAAACTTGCCGAATAAATTTGCTCCCGCAAAAGTTATTCTATTCATTCTTGATGCAGTTTTTATGAATGAATAGAATAGTATTAAATTACTTATAAATGGTTTTAAATGGATTTGTTATAAAAGATATGAAAACTAGGCAAGTCCGACCTTAGGCTTCAATATATTATCCTAAGTTATAAGAAGAAATTATATTTTAAGTTGTTATAAAATATTTTTTTAACCCCCGTCGCAAAAAGAGGGGTGTCATAAGTTTGACCGCTATGTGTGTCTGTCTGTCTGTGGTACCGTAGCTCTTAAATGGGTGGATCGATTTTAATGCGATTTTTTTCATTTGAAAACAGGTTTTCTAGTGATAGTTCATAGACATGTTTCATCAAAATCGGCTCAGCTGTTTTTGAGATATTGAACTTTGAAGTAACATAGTCAGGGATTTCCCAACTTTTTGTTGGTTAGGTTAGGTTATATATTGTTATATAAATAAATTTCAGGACTGATCATTCAACTTGGACCATGGAATTTAGATCTCACTTCTTTTGTCGTTAAAATCAACAATCAATGCATATATCATAATATTGAACTTGGCTCTCATTTCACATTTTGATGGGATATCAGAGCATTACTAATTTAATATAAAAATTATAATAAAGTTATGAAAATTTACTAGTTTCTGATTTTTTCCTTTGTATTCCCCAACTATCTATTTAGATGACAAATTTGAACTTTCTAGGTCATCTGGATCTGGATTGAGTTTTGATCTATAGGTTAGTCAGTGATAAAATTGACGATTTTTGGATGTTAACATCTAAACAACCGTTTGAGGTGTGTTTATGAGATTTGCAGCACGTGTGTATCTCACAAGTCTCAATAAATGAGTTTTTGAAATGATGATGAGAGGGGGGGGGGGGGGGGGGGCGGGTTCAAAAGTGGCTCCAAATGGTTCGGGTAAAATTACACACGGTGCTGCTTGCCAGTTCTGTTAGCTTGAACTTGGCTTAACACCCTACCGCGTGTCTATATGTTGCAAAGGACTGAACAACTTATTAAATTCTAATTTGATTGTAATGAGTCTGAATGTTTCATTGTTATTATTACGTTAATTATAAATATCTGCAACGATGAGTAAATCATTTGTACCTTACAAAATTCATTAACTTTTAAAGTCACCTATTCAAGGTTAACGCAAAATTAACGCTTAGCTAAGTACTCACATATTTGGTTTTAAATCGACGACTTTTGTCTTCAGACATTATGATACACCTAAATGTGTAGGTACCGTAGCTTCTCAAACGCAGACCCGAGGCCGCATTGCCTAACGTGTCTGACGCTCGCGATCGCAATGAAATGACTGTTTTTGTATGCGTGTCATTTGATTGCGATCGTGAGCGCCTGTGAGCGCCAAAAACGTTAAGCAATACGGGCTCAGGTCAGTCAAATAAATAAAAATCAAAAGAAAATCGTACCTCTATCACAGATGCGGAAACACAAGCACAAGGAATCATTTTCCATGATGACCATATTTGTATCATATTTTTTGGCAGTACCATCGCCTGGCATAAAGCCAAAATACAGTCGCTTTCATTGCCATACATTTGTGTGTTTGTTTCATACTTAAATTTTTATTTCTTTTGTCAATTCTTCCCATTTTGTTACGAATATTTTTTTTCTTTCTTTCTTTCCTAACTTTATGAAAATTGCGAAGTTTAACGTATGTGCGACAGCTACATGCAAGCCACAGGCGTGTGTATTCCTAGCTTTAGTTCTATGTCAATTTAAAACCACCTTTTTGATAAAAGGCCCAGCAGCAAGTTGCGACCGCTCTCACCGCTACAGGCATCAGCACTCACAACTTTGGAGCAGCCGGAATTCCCAAACAAACTCGATTCATCTGACACATCGCATAATGTAGCTATATTTACTTGTAGTATTTAGCTAAGAGGATTGTGAAGTGTCAACAAAAAATACCTGGTGTTTTCATAAAAACATACACTGAGTTTAGATGGTTTTGATTATTTTTTAGGTATCGACACAAAATCTACGTGTGTGTGTATTTTATTTTCAGATTGATTAATAGTTTTAAGCTTAAGCCAAAAATAAATAGAAAAGGATTGAATTAAATTAATTTACGTAATTAAAAAATTTGGGTACAGACCTTAAGATCTTAATAATACATTTAATACATAGTAAGAGTAGGTACGTACTGTGCAATTGTGTTAATAAATAAATGAGATCCCATAAATTTCATCTTACGTAGATACGCATGTTTCTAATATAAAAAAATACAACACAACTTTGCACTCATACTATATTACCAAGACGATCTTACATTTCAAATTGACTATTTTCATAACAGTAATTGTTCCGTTTTCGCTAAGGTAATTTGCTTTATTGATATAGCAACATTTAGAAATGACAGTAACTGTCAAATCTTAGTACGGTAGAA